>NW_026515495.1:600000-780575 GCF_014898815.1 Panonychus citri
TTTTTGTCTTATCCGAACCATTGACTCTGAATTGAGGAAAAGGACAGAAAGGGAAAATATTATATAAGTATAACAATGATAATATTATCAAAAACCATGTTCCATGATGAAGATGATCATCTTTATCTTTATCTTTATCTTCATCATCAAACTCTGATCTTCATCATCTAATCACAATTTGATGGGAAAAAGAAGGTGAAATGATCATTGAGATGATGGGGCTTAAACTGTTAATCGAAATGATGATAATGATGTTGATTATCATCATTATCTTCATTCTCTTCCTCTTTTCTCACCTTCATCTCTGTGTCTCTTTCTGTCTTCTTCATCTTTGTCATCAGCATGAAAATGATTCACTTTGTTGGATGGCCGTTTTTGGATGAATTGGAAATAAGAAAAAAAAAGAGAAAAGATTTACCATTTGAAAAGGAAAAATATATAAGATGAAGATGGAGAAAATCTTCAGAATTGATGATTAATCGAAGGTAAAATAGAATAGAGAAGCAAAGAGAGAAAACTAAAGTAATGGTCATTTTCTTTTGGACGGTGAATTACCTTGATATCATCTTTATCCACATAATCTAAGAAAATCTCCTAAAAATGAAGGATTTTGTTCATTTCTTTTGATGACATGATTGTATAGTTTGTTTTTTTTTCATTCATTCTTATTGCCCGATCACCACCAAGGAGTAAAAAAAGATGACCAAAGATGATGAACTAACCTTTGCTAATATTACTCGGAAAATTTACTCTTTCACTACTCTTTCTTTTGCTTTCCGAATATCAGTCATGTCTCCTGGTTACATGATGTCATTATTTTATCATCTTTATCTCTCTCTCTCTCTCTTTTCTCTGTGTCCATTTCCATATATACCTTTAAAAGAGTTCAACTTTGAATTATTGTTGACCAATGGTCAACATCATCTTACTCAAACTATTTATCTCAGTTACTTATATCAGCACATTTGAAATAATCGGAGGTCAGACTGTCAAAAACTTTTCACCAGCATCATCATAATCATTATGATGATAATATATAAAAGCCTAGACTTATCTTCAAGTTGATTGATTAACATTACAATCAAAGAATGAGAATTGATTTAATCAAGTGAAAATTTTGTTCATAAAAAAAAGATGACAAGTTCAGAGGTTGACACTTCCTTTGACAAAGAGCAAGAGAGAGAGAGAGAGAGAGAGAGAGATATTTGAACCAATCGAGATCATTGATATTCACAATTAACAATGGAATTAACTAACTGTAAATCAATCCTGATTACTTATCAATTAAACAATCAAACAATCAAGGGAAAAAAGTTGTCATTCAAATCTGAATCTCATCATCAATCAAGATTATAATCTAATCAAAAGTTAAACCACAATTGAAAGGGATTTAATTAAATCACAATCATCATCATCATCATCATCATATTAGAAACTTGAACGAGTAAAAAACTCAAATACAATTTACCTGATTAGTGAACAATTTAATCTGAAACAAATATTTAATAGAAAACGATAAGTTCAACCAATTTAAATCTCTCACTAATCACAATCAATTTATTGTGATGAGAAAATCTTAATGATTACATTTTTTTTTGTTTCTCCAATAGATTTGCATATTAACCATGAACAAAAAATCAACTCGATTATCATTAATCATCAATTCTAATAACATTTTTGCCCCACATTAGTTTAAGTTAATAGTCTATCAGTATTAGAATAGGATTTTCCTTGTTCACGTTTCAGTTCAGAACTTATCACCACTCTGATCATCAGTAAACTATTAATATCGACTATTAAGTTAAGAACTTAATTTTGATTCGAATCTATTTAATATATTAATATATGATGATTTTCGAGATTGAAGAAAATAATAATTTACATTTTCTTTCATAAATTCTGTTCATATATTAATACATGAAGAATTTAATTCTTATTGACAATCATGTTTGCCTGATTACTTTTCAGTGGATTCATCGGATCTTCATGAAGGGGGGAACAAAACAAGTATCTCAACTTTTTTCGCTTCTTTTCACCGAAATTCATTCATGTTCAAATGTTTCTCCTCGCGAATCATTGAGTAAACTTTACTCTTTCAAAGAAATGTATTTACATCAACTACGAATATGCATCTGATTATGTTAATTAATCTATCCGATAGTTTGAAAGTTCTGGATCCACCATAGATTGGATTGAGTTGTTGTTCCATCGAATCGAATCGATTAAATTACTTTTTCTTATAGCTGATTGTTGATGGTTGTTACTTAATTGATCATTCTCAAGTGTTGTTGATGTTGGTGAGAGAGAAAGTCTTTGAATGCTGATACGATTCTCGAGTAAATAATGAACTTGGTCTAAGGTTCTAGGGTTGTTTTCAATTCAATTTGTCATGTTTTCTGGTTTCTAAATTGACAGTTGGATTAACAATGAACAATAATAATAAATGATTCCAAGAATAGATGAGAAACTGATGAAGGTAAGAGAGGAGAGAGAAAAAAATTAAATTCTAACCTAAACTATTCTCATCAATTGTCCTCAATGTAAAGATAAACAATGATTTTCCATCAGGCAATCAGGCCAAATTTCATCAAAAATCGGCTGCTGCCGACAGGGCTCGAACCTGGAGATACGAGTGCGTTAACACCCGCACTAGCCACTAGGACTAGGGCAGCAGCCGACAAGATAATCGCTATTAAATTTGTATTTAAATTGCATAACAATACACAATGAGTAATATGGTTACCATGACAATTACTATTCACTATTTATACGCGTTATTAGCATATTTCAAGTTGATTTATGTTCATGTGATAATTGGGCTAATCAATTAAACGTTGAGTTAATTTATTACAACACTTTGATTATCTTATCCTTTTGTTTTCATTTGATTACTTTAAGTTTTTACCTTTTTGATTAACTGAAACTTTTTTTGCTTCTTCTTATTGTTTATCAATATCCTTGACAATTAATCGTATCCTTGTTGTTGTTGTTGTTTAGATTTAACAGTTTTACTTTAAAGGATTAAGATAATCTTATGATGTGATGATTTATTACTATTCTCAGTAAAACTAAATCATTAATTAAAGTTGATTGAATGTCATGATGCATTTTGATTCTCATTCAACCAAGGCAAATGTTGAGCAAAATTGTCACGATTAAATATATATTATATTTGGTCCAAAGTCTAATAGGCTGATTGATGATTGTTTTTATGATAGAGATTCAATTCAACTTGATTACCTATCAAAGTCATTGATTAAATGATAAACAATCAGTCAATCAGAGTGTTACAATTTAATGTTCATTAATAGGTTTACATGGGAAAAACATGGAATCAAGAAATTCTTGAGCCTGAGTATTCAATTAGTTTAGAGTTTGAGCTAAATTGAAATTCGAAAGAAATTAATAAGCTTATTAGTCTTAAATAGGTAAAGAAATTAATCCTTTTAACCGTCTAAGTTTTTTGGAATTGGAAGTTTTTTAAAAATCAATGGACCTTTTTTGAGAATGAGCTGACACTTTCATCTAAACTTTGATCGAGTTAACATTCAATTTGTTTATTGTTTTCAGTTTTTTCATTATTTTGTTGATCATCATCATGTCTTCATCTGGTGTAAGAAGTATCAAAATCTCTGGATCCATGAAAAGAATCATCATGGACTCTTACAATGAGGGGAAAAAAGTTCGATCCATTGCCGATTCTTTGCAAGTTAATCTATCAACAGTGAGAAGTTTCATCAATCGTTACAAAAAGTACGGCAATAGACCACGAGGTCGTCGTCCACCGAAACTGAATGACCAACAGAAACAAGAAATGAAATCTTGGGTTGACGATAATTGCCTGTTAACCCTTGACGTTTTATCCAATAAAGTTTTAGATAAATTTGGTGTTCAAGTTTCACATTCAACTATCTTCAACTACCTGGATTCGTTTCATTATTCGTACAACAGATTAGCACCAACACCCGCTTATAGAAATTGCCAATCCATCTTAGATCAACGAGCTGAATACGCGAAAAAGTTCATCGGAATCAATCAAAGTTCAGTTGTTTTCATTGGAAGAGTTGATGTTAGTCTACATTGTAGATACACTTGCAAAAAGGATAAAATTGATAAGATGGGCGAACGATCAATTCGAGGGAAAAATTATTCAATATGTGCAGCGATATCTGAAAAAGCACTGGAATTTTACCATGTTCAAAATATACTTCACGAGAGAGAACAAGCCATCGATTACCCTGAGCAGCTAATTAATCATCTACCGAGTGATCGTAAACACACTCTCATCATGGACAAAGCTCATTTCCCCGATTCCCTCGAAGCTGAGAGAGCTGCCACAGCGAAAGGTCATGAGATAATCTACCTTCCCACCCATTCACCTTTTCTCAATCCCATTGAGAACATGTTTGATCAACTTAAATTTCATATTAAAAAGTTATCACCAACTAATGCTGATCAGGTTTTCGATGGATTGGAACATGTTTCTCAATGTATCTCTCAAGAAGATTGTCTCAATTATTGGCAAAACATGATGTCTTACATGGAGAAAAGTCTACTTGGTCATCCGATAGAAAAGCAGCCCAAAGGTGATCAACTCATTTGTAAATCATGACAAGGAAAGAAAACACAATCCAAATTCATCTTTAAACTAGATTAGTATTAATCCTTTTTTCGCTAAGTAAAGATTAACCATCTTATATATATATAAGTTATATTCTTGACAAAAAAAAAGTTCTTTCCCAAAAACAACTCCAATTCAAAGACTATCGATAAAATTTAATATCTCGATTCAGAAATTTCGTAAAAGAAAACCTGATTATCTATTCTGTACAATGTCACCCACCCTGTCACTTATCTGAACCATGAAAAATGTCACTTTAAATTCACATAAATTTATTAATAATAAAAATTGGAGAAAATTTTCTTCTCATTCATCATCATGATTCCATTTCTCACCTAAAGAGAAGGCGAAACAATTTGAAATTATTTTATAACTCGAAAGTTATTATAATAATATCATTATTATTATTATTATCAATGAATAAACTACTACAAGATTAAGAAGTGGAATAAAAAAGAAAAGGTTTCTAATAACAATAATTGTCAATAATGATAAGGGTTGAAGCAAATCGACACTTAAAGTGTACAATCAACTCTCATGAAATTCCCCATGAAAAATGTTTCAATGTTCATATAACCATTATTGGAAAATTTTCACTCTCAAGCTAACAATTTATCTTAAATATCAAATATATAAACTTAATGTTCAACCAATTGATTAGAGTTTAATCCTCTTTTACCAAAGACATTGAGGTATAAAAGGAAAAGTCATCCCACTTTCTCTCAATCATCATCATCATCATCATCTTTATCTTCATCTTCTCCTTCCTTATTTTAGCTTTGTTAATAATATAATACCTTTTTCCTCATCTCGTTCAATATCATATCATTGATCATCTGATTGATGGTCTTACATCAAAAAGTTAAAATATACCAAACATATTACATGTAGTTTGTAAAAGGTTATTAGTTTTATTTTATTTTTCCATGAGAAAAAAAAACAAACTCTTAGCTGAAGCTCAATCAGCCATTGAATCAGAACTCGATTCTCCCTGAATCTGAGTAACCATTTCTACCTTCTCTCTCTCTTTCACTTTCACTTGCACTCTTACCCGATTGCATATGTAGGTGATATATGATTCTTGTTATGTCATATAAAACTTTATCGACATTTTCTTTCTCTTCATCTTCGTCTTTCATCATTACCAATATCATCATCATCTGATAACTTTCCTTCCCTCTGACGTTATTTCATCACAAACTCTATTGTAAGGTCATCCCTTAGGTTTTCATTCATCTTCCTCCTCCTCATCCTTTTCTCCTTTATCTTCATTTTGTCTTCCTTGTCTTACTCTTTTCTACCCAATTCATTGTATTAATGTTATTGATGAGCCATCGATACGATAACAGAAAATTACAATTTCATCAATGTAATTTTTTTCTCTCTCTCTCTCTCTCTTTTCTTCCCATTTTCTCATGTTTTTCATGTGGTTTCATTTGGAATCACTCACCAGATCAAAGAGTTAAATCAACAATCAGCTAAATGCATGATTACTTACACTTAGATTTTATCTGAGAAAAAAAAATGATCATCAAATTTACATGATGATTAATTTGAGTCTCAACAATATTACAAAACAGTTAATCAACTTAATGAATTATAATATCATGTGTACATTAAGAAATGAATCAAGTTCATCAATACTTATTAAACTTTGGTAATATATTTAACATTAACACGGTGATGATGATAATAACACTCAATGTAATAGTTGATTCTGTCTCGATTCAGTTTCATGATTAATGTCAAAAGCAACAAAAACAACAAAAAAACTAACAAGAATCAATAATTAATCAAATACAATCTCAACCATTCATTTACAATGTTGACTCTGTAATCAACTGATCATGATCATCATCATGATGATTTTTGTAAAAGTCAATCTATTTGTAACTTATGTAATAAACATTGACACTTTTTGCCTTAAACATAAATATCCTTTTTCCAGATTCCCATGTTAGTCTGACAATTAAATCTTAATATCTGATTAACAATTAACTTTTGATAAGATTCCAGTGTTACGTATTAAATATAAGCTTAATTTACATACATAAACATTATATTATTAAATAATCAATATCCTTTGAAACATGAAACAAATTGTCACCCAATTTACCCTGATGTGGGGTTTAGATTGAGTTGAGGAGATTATTCCACAATGGAATAGATTTGAGAATTCAATATCTCAGAGAGATGAACTTAACAACGAGGACAGAAGATGCGATCTGCCACAATTTTCAGATCGGGAAAGATTCGATCAAGGATCACAACCACTTTTACGTTCCGTCACTAATTCCTACACTAATTATTTCTATCATTAAATGATCACTTTGCAAACAATCACAATTAGATTAAGAAGACTTGAGAATAAGAACTTTTTATTAAAGAAGAAAACTGAATGTTCCTTAGAACTTGCGAGAACCAGAGTTAGAATTGGTCTCTCGTTTTAGAGGGAACAGCAAGAGTTTTTAAACAAAATCAAAAAAGGGGGAAGTCATTGAATTAATCAAAGATTACAAAGAAAAGGGGAAGATAATTAATGGGGTTAAATCATATTAATGATAAGAAACAAAGAGATAAAAGTTAATCATAAGTAACCAAGATGACGACTATAGTCGAGACTTAGCCTTTGATTAGATTAAAAAGCAAATTAAATGATAATAAGGTTAAACTTTGGCTTTTCAAACAATTGAAAAGTAAGTAAAATAGACAGAGAAAAGAAAGGAATTTAGTTCTCTTACTAAATTTACCAAATTTAAGGAAAATTAAAAGTAATGAAAATGAAGGTTTTGATTGACCTAAAGAATAAGATTTCCAAAGGAAATTAAGAGTAATTAAAATGAAAAAGAAATAAAATCAATTTGAAATCATTGAATGATCCAAATAATCGGGATTACAGGGGAATGTATTTTTCTACCCTTCACTCCCCACGGTTTTGATCAAGAATCCTTTGTAAGACGGATTTTTGGATCCTTCGGCTGGGCGAGATGTTATCAGGTCCGACAGGGTAAAAATTATCAGGGCGAACTTGAGATGAGGGGAAATCTAATGATAGATATAAAATTGAATCCTGGCTTGAACTTAGGGCTTGAGAATCCGGAGGATCTGAAGTAGTGGAGAGGATTTGAGAGTTATTGTCAGGAATTTCATCTTGAGATTGACTTGATTCGAGATTGATTAGATCTTGTTCTCGATCTTGATTTTCCTGGGCTGGTTCGGCTTCTTGAGCTTCTTGATTTTCTTGAACTTGTTCAATTTCTTGATTTTCCGGGACTTGTTCCTGGTTTGGAACTTCGGTGATAAGTTCAATGATTGTTGTGAGCTTCGGAGCAGCATCTTGAGGTGGGTCGGAATCTTGAGATGACGACGATGATGATGAGTTTTTTGATGTTCCAGAGGAATCATTGGTTGTTCCTGAGGAGCTTGATGTGGATGATGATTCGGTAGAGTTAATTGATAAGCTTGAGTTGTGTGATGAATTTTCACCATGTTGATTAGGTGATGAGATTGGAGGAGTTGGACATGTAGATCCAGTGGGAGTAGCACAACTTGAAGATGATGGGGTGACACAATTATACTCGAGGTATTCAGGGCGAGCAATGTGATGGTTATAATATGACCAGTTAGTGGGCCATTCAGCTTTCTTAGCTTTTACCAAACTTGTAAATTTTTCAAAAAGTTTTGAAACTTTTTTGTTTCGGACGAAGTGTTTCATTGAATGATTATGAACACCTTGTTGACAAGCGGCACTTCGTACTTCGATTTCTTTCCAAAATCCATGTACATTCGCATGGCTACGATGGCTTCGACGGCGGGAGGTGTGGTCCACCACGAATAGTAAAGCCGGAGAAAACGAGGAAAGAGACGAGAGATAATGAGGCTGGGGCAGCACGATAAGGTGAAAAGTAAATGGTTACGTCTCGGGTTTTGGACGTAAGATTTCAATTTCACAGGGGCAAATTCAAAGCTTGGAAGAGTGTTATTAGTCCAGAACCGATGATGTACTTGGCTGAAGCCAAGAAGGTAATGACTTGATCACGTATAGTGGGAAGAGGTTTCGCCAATTTGATGTCTTGATATCTGAGACCATGGAATTTTGAATCCATGTAATTTACATGTTTGTATGAAACAAGAGTTTCATAAACGATATCGCAATTGCCATCAACAATTACGATCCAAACAGGATGAGGGCGAGAACACGGTAACCAGATCGATTTGATCTTTCGATCCGTACATAAGCAGTGAATGCTGTAAGTGTTCAAACGATCAGGATGTTCACTCATATGGAGATTTATCCATTCTTGATGTTGAGTCTTCAAATCTTCGAGGGTGATTTGGGTGATGTCATGAAATTGATTAACAGCTTTTTGACGTCGATGTGCGCGATAGGCAATTTTATTTGGATTAGTACAAGTTGGACCAATGTCGGTTTCAACGAAATCTCGGAGAGATATTGGGAACCATTTTCCAATAAGGAGCGAACAGTTTGTTGATCTTCAGGAGTTAACCTAAAGTGGGTTAATCTTGGTAAAGGGGTAATGGGCTCACCAGCGTCATTGGCTATGTGAGTAGAGGCACGAGGTAGATTGTAACTAAATCTTCCCTCCGATAATCTTAACCATTCTTCGCTATCGTCGATTAAGTATTGGGGAACGGATGACCATCTAATGGTACGAGGGCGAGATTTGCAATTTAAGTATTTATTGACTGGGGGAAAACCGAAACTTTGAGTAATTTCTTCTTCCTCAGCAAGAGGAGCGGATGGGTCTAACTTTTTAGCGAAAGTTGTCCAGAAACCTAATTTAAGATTAGTCTGGGCTCTAAGCATAGAAGGGGTTAAATGAGGATCATCAGGATTTTCTTCCTGGTTGAGAAGGAGACACGCATACAATTCATATTGTTGCGAGACATCGAATTCATGAGAGAAGTAAGAGATTTGGGGCTTAGGAGCTGATTTAACATGTTGAGGAATGAAGCTCATTAGTCTTTTTGGAGCTACAATTTCTAATTCCTTTTTAGAGGAGCCTGTTCTGAATAATTCTAAAGAATCTAAATCAACTTCTTCACGAAACAATCCTTTTCGACATTGTTTTTCATGGTCACATAAAAGACCGGGGCTAATTGCTTGTTGACACAGAGTGTAACGGCAATTAAATTTGCTGGATCGATATTTGACATATAAGTCAGAATGAGCGAGAGGTGAGAAAGTTGGGTAATCATCCCTGGATGCATAGGTTTTAATGCAGTTTGGGACTAAACAGATAAATTTGTTGCATTGAAGCATCGGGGTCAAGTTTAAAATTTTGACTAACTGTTGGGTAAAGTTCACACATTTGGTACAATACCAATTTCGGCAAGAATCACATTCCACAGGAATCAAAGCAATTTGCTCACAGAAATAACATCTAATCTGATCTACAAATTTTTCGATTTCTTCATGAATAACTGAAGTTTTTGATATTCCTTTAGGAATCTTTGGAAGTGGAACTGAATAAATTGACTTATCTTGATAAAGATTTAGAAAGAGTTTCTCTCTTATCATTTTTTCATATTTAGCATAAATAACTTTGAAACCATCAGACTTGATTTTTACCAATTGTTTGATATGATTGAATCGTTCCATTGAACGATATTCAGGAAGTTCAGTTGGTAAAGGAAGAGGAGCAGGGTACTCATTAGGTTCAAAAACATAATCATCGGGCTTTAGATACCTATTAGGGTAAGTGGATCTAAGAGTTGGTCGGTCAGATTTCGAAGGGTGAGAAGTAGTATCAATCTTACCTTTATCGGCCGAATTTTCGTCCAACTTTTTCTTTTGATTCGATGATGATGATGATGGTTGGTCCATTGTTTCAGGAGAATGAGATCTCTTTAGAGATGGCGGGTTGGTTTCAAAACGAACAGTTTTCAACAGAGTTGAACTTTTTTCTTGTGATGAGCTCGGAGAGATTAAATCGACAACAGGATAAACTGAGTCAGGAGCTGGAGCTGGACGACCGGGGAAATAGATGATTGAAGTTTCACTTTCCGGGTCAGATTCAGAGTCTTGAGAGACTAACGATCGTAAGAGTTCAGGGTCACGAGATGATGAAGAGCAACTGAAATGGGAAGACGAATTGTTGTCCATTTTATTGGAGAGAGTTCGATTGCGCTTAATAAGCGAGTTGGCATTGATTAAACAGTTGAGTTGAGAGCTAATTAAAGCTGAAAGATGATTAATCTTGAAGATGAAAAACACAAAAGCTGAGATATAGCGATAGCTATGGGGAAACTTAAATTTAGTCAGTTGGATTAAAATTTCTAAACAAATAAGATAAACTTTCTGAAGTTGGGAGATTGAAACTATTGAATAGTAAAGAAGATTTGGAACTTTTAGAAGGTTGAAGAAGAAATTTGAACAATTAACAAAATTGATTAAAAATTGACAAAATTCAAAGACGTTGTTCTTAAGTGACCAAAGAGTTGAACTGAAGAGAAAGGTGAAGGCGGAAGGCGGGAATAAGCGCCTTTGTTTAACGAAATCGGTCAAGCGGAAATTTGCGGTAATTAATTTTTGATTAATCGAATCCGGGAAAAATCGTATTAGCAATGTGATTTGATAATTAATGACAATTAAAGATTCCAGAGGAATGATATTATCAAATAATTGATTTTTCTTGTAGAGTCGAACATGGAAATTTTCATCATGTTCATCAGAAATCATGAAAAATGAGTATAAGATGAATACTTGTCTTTGTTTTGCTTGAAGTCGAGTTAATGGTTTGTCTTGAAGATTTTGGATTAATCTTGTTTGTTGAGCGATTAGTTTGTCAGCAGTTTGATATTTTCTTTTGGTTTTAGTTGTTTGTTGGTTGAGTTGGAGATCACCATAGTGATTGGAATCATCAGAATTTTCATTGATGGATGGAGATATCGAATCAGTTTGTTCATTAGTAATGAGATTAGGAGGATTAGAAGGAATATCTTTGAAAAAGTTATTCAAGGAGTTAGATGAATTGTTAGAATCAAGAATATCATTTGAATGATCGTTGTCAGCGGACAATTCAGAGGCAATTTCTGAATTCTGAAGGGAAGTTTCTAGATGTTGATCTGCAATTTGGGTAATTTCAGGGGAATCTAATTCAATTTCTAAGAATGATTCGGGATTGAAATGATTGTCTTTGAGAGTTTGCATTTCGACAGAAATTTTTCCTCGATAGAGTTTAGTGTTTGAGACATTGCAGGTGAATAGACCTAAATCGTCTAAATCTAATAAAAGAAGAGCACCTTTTTTGAGACCTGTAATTAGATGAGGTCCATGAAATTTGTTTCTGAGTTTTTTGGAAAGATTGGAATCTACAGATTCATTTTTTACTAAAACGAAATCACCTATTTGATAAGGAGATTGAGGGTGAAGAGATTTGGTTCGATTTATTTGATAGAGTTGTTGCGATTTCAGTCGAGCAAATGCGAGTTTTCTAGCTTGAGAAACGGTGATTGAGGAGAAGTGAGTGCAAGAGAGATGATTATCTAACGGTTTATTTGGATGTCGACCAAATACTAGAAAGTATGGACTAAATCGAGTGATTTTATGAATGGTCGAGTTAATTGCAAACATACTAGCTTCTAAAGCGAGTTTAAGATTTTTAGTACCATTTTCGATAACGTAAGTTCTAAGTCTTTCTGCTATCGTTCTGTTACATCGTTCAACGATTCCTTGAGATTGAGGGTGATAGGGAGAGGAAATATCATGAATGATAGAGCTTTTCTTAAGGAAGTTTGAAACTAATTCTGACATAAAGTTAGTACCTTGATCTGTTTGAATGTGAGTGGGGTAACCGAATAGATGGAAAAATTGGGATAGGAAGTTAATGACTGTGTTAGCGGTTTGATTGTTAGTAAGCTTTGCATAAACATAACGTGATAAAATATCAACAATCACAAGAATGAATTTCTTTTGATTACCAATCTTAATTGGTCCTTGCACATCCAATTCGAAACGTTCAAAGATTTCTTTAGGAATTGGTTTGGCGGCTGGATCGACGTAAATCACATTAGTGGGCTTAGCGAGATTGCATGTCATGCAAGATTCACACAGTTTCTTGATTTCCTCATAAAGGTATTTGCACCAGAATCGTCTAGCGATATTAAGATATGTTTTTTCGGTCGCGAAATGACCACCAAGAGGGGATTCGTGTTCATCTTTGAAGATTTCTTCGAGAATAACTGGATCAATTACTAGTCGAGTACCAAAGGGAGTTCGAATGTCTTTGCGGTAGAGGAGATTATCTTTGACCAAATATCTTTTCTGTAGAATGGAGTTTGGGTTTTCCATTTGTTTTATTATTGACTGAATATCAGGATTTTCACTTTGTCGTGAGCGAACTTTCTCTTTCCATAAGGAAAATTCAGGAGTTTTGGATTTAGCACTGAGATCGTCATTTGAATAAAGAATGACGGGAGGATTTTTCAATTGTTCTGAATCGAAAATTGGAGATTCAAATGTAATGTTAATAACATTCATACCAATATCATAATAGTGATGATCTTCAGGATCGATGAGATAATTTGAGAGATAGATTTTATCCAAGAATTCTTCTTCTGGATCGATTACTTTGCGATGGTCCCATTCCGATTGGTATCTGGAGAAACAGTCGGGAGGGTGAGTTGATCCTTTACGGTAAATTACCTTGAAGTTATATGCTGAAAGCATGATTGACCAACGTTGTAATCGGCTATTTTTAAAGTTGATTTTGGTGAGTTGACAAAGGGCATGGTGATCCGTTTCCACCAGGAATTGGTCACCATCGAGGTAATGATTATATTTATGGATGCCAACGAGAATGGCGAGAAGTTCCTTTTCGGAGGTGGAGTAATGAATTTGGTGTTTCAAAAGTTTTTGCGAGAAGAAAGAGATTGGAAGCCAATCTTTGATTTCGTCGATTGGAGTTTCCGAATCGTAAGTTTCCGACTTATCGTCTTCTTGAAGAAGTATACCTCCAACAGCAACATCGGAAGCATCAACAGCAATCTTACGGCGAAGATTAGGATTGAAATGAACGAGAAGAGTAGTATTGAGTAATGAATTTTTGAGTGAATCCAGAGCAGCTTTATCGGCAGATAAAATTTTAAATTTTCTCTCTTTAGAGATGAGACGATAGAGAGGAGAGGCGATTGTTGAATAATCTTTGATGTATCGGCTAAAGTAATTGTAGCATCCCAATAGGGATTGTAGTTCACGGACATTCTTGGGATAAGGGAGATTAACCAAAGCTTGTACTTTCTTAGGGTCAGGTCGAATTCCATCACCAGAGACTAAATGTCCAAGTAACAGGATTTCCGTAGCACCAAGTGTACATTTCTCGGTTTTTACCTTCAAATTGTAGGAACGAAGGCGATCCAATACATGTCGAGTGTTTTTGAGAAGATCAGGGAAATTTTTCCCTACGACGGGAATATCGTCGAAATAACCAATACAATCTTTATATTGCAATCCATCGAGAACAGTATTCATAAATTTTTGAAAAATGAAAGGCGCACCAGAAAGACCCATAGGAAGTCTTTTGTACTGGTATTTGCCATCAGGAGTGACAAATACTGTCTTTTCCCTCTCAGAGGGCGGAATTTCAATTTGATGATAGCCCTGGGCCAGATCAAACATGTTAAAATAACGACCACCACGGACTACTTCCAAACAATCGTCAATGCGAGGCATTGGATACTTTGGAACTTTAGTGAGTCGATTGAGAAGTCGATAATCTATTACCATGCGATGAGATCCATCAGGTCGCGGAACTAAAATTGAAGGAGATCCACCTTGAGCATTAGAAGGTTCGATGAGATCGTGAGCCAACATTTCGTTGATGATGTCCTTAAAAACTTCACGGCGATGAATGTGACAGTTATAAGGTTTTTGGTACGGAACCGATTGATTGTCCAAGTCGATTGTAACGGGACAGATTGAAGCTGAAACGAAACCAAGATCGTGTTTGTGTTTCGAAAAAACGTCTTGATACTGGATTATTAACTCTAAGAGTTCAGATTGTTGATCAGGAGTAAGATCAGGGTTTACTTTCTTTTTTACTTGTTCGATGAATGGAGTGATTTTAGATTCGTTAATTTCTTCTTTTGTAACGAGATCGCACCGAGCGATGACAGCATTTTTAGGAAAATCTTTAAATATCGATTTTGTCGGAGGTTCGACGTTAATGTTTAGTAGAGGATTAGATTGATCTTCATCAATTTTCATAATTTCCGAAGGTTTGATTTTGAAATGAGGACTGATCTAAGATGTAATCAGATGAACTATCTCCAGTAACTTTAATGGAGCTTTGAATGATATAATCAGTTTCTGCAGATGATGCAAATCTAAAGTAGAAATCAGGGTTGTTGTACTCAATAGAGTCTGGAGTTTCTTTACAAGAAATTTTATATTCTTCTCCGTTAGATGAGATACTCATGTAAAATAAGTGAAGGAAAGCATTTCCTAGAAGGAAATTAGGATCAAAATTCTTACAGATTTGTAATTTGAGGATTTGAGTTTCTTCCATGTTAACATGCTTGATAATAGCATAAGCGAATCCAATGGTGTTAACATATGAATTCTGAGCGATTCCTTTGAGATAACGATTCAGAGGAATAAGATGAGCACCAAGTTCTTTTGCCATAGATGAGCTGATTGCACAAGTTGTAGCACCGGTGTCGAGTAAAACTTTACCTTCGCGAATAAATTCCTTGGAGGGAAGACAAAGTTTAAGATTAGCTTGAGGCATGTGGCTTAATAAAGCATTTCCAAGATTAGTGAGTTGATTGAGAGTGGAAGAAGCGGCGAAAGAGATGTTAGAGTTTCTCAGAGCACTTTGAATTGGTTCGAGAGGTTGATTAATTTGAGGTTCATCGTTATTGATGGGAAGAGTTGAAACCATAGTAGTCAGGTTAGCAGGATAATTAGTTATCGCTGGAACATTGTTAGTTTGATTATCGGAAGAGGCTGTAGATTTCGATTGATAAGGTGGTTGACCTAATTGTTTTCTTCAGGCAAAACGTGGACATTGATCGATTGTGTGATCGCTGTCTTTTTTGCAGTAATTGCAGTATTTACCAGAGGTTGAAGGATGGTTAGAAGATGATCTATCTTTAAAAGATCGAGAAGAGGAATGAGTTTGATTGCTTTTGAAAAGTTTACCTGATGATTGTTTTTCTTTATCATAAGGTTTTGGCTTTGATTTGTCTTTAGACGACATTTTGAAATCGAAGTGTTTTCGAGTTAAGAGGTTGAAGATTTTAGTCTTATCATCATTGATACCAAGTGTGTAGATATCGTCCCTAATGTATTTGGGAATATGTTGAAGGACTAGTGAGAGAAAAACGCGATCGTTAACAGAGCCAAGAGATTTTGTTACCAATCTTTTCATGTCACTAAAAAATTTTTCCGGATGTTCCTCAGGAGAATAACGACATTGTTGAAGTTCAAAGTCTGCGCTGTACTGACTTTCAGGAGTACAAGCTTTTCAAATAAAGCTGAAACATATTCTTGATAATCAACAATTGATTCCAAATCATGAGCTGAAGATTTCATTTCATAAGCCATAGCCTTTTGTAGAAGGCGTAAACGAGTTGGATCATCTACATTTTCTTTAGATAATCTATCACGAGTTTTTGTTAGCCATTGATATTGGTCTTCACCATGTTTAAATTCAGGAATGAATGGATCAGGTTTTAATTGTTTGATTTCAACCAAAGTTGACGTTGAGAGTTGAGATTCGAAGGAATGAATGGAAGAGATGATGATTGAGATGCCGAAGGTTCGACGATTTGAGCACCATAAGAGGTTAAGACGGTCTTGAATTTGTTTAAGGTTCCAAGAGCCAATGGGAGAGAGTAAAGTTCAGAATGAGAGATGGTAATTATCATTTCTTCATCACAGCCGATTGTTTTCAGGAAAACTTGGATATCATTCTCGGAGATTCCATTTGTGCGGAAGTCAAAAATCCAATCAGGGATATCTTGATCTTTAAGATCACCAACAGGAAGCTCTAAGATTTCTTCTGACGTTAAAATTTCACCAAGAAGTAGAAGATGAGTTTTAACAATTTCGATGAGCCGTTTAGTGGCAAGAGAGCGAAGAGGAGTATTTGATTTCCATAAATCAAAAGAGAGCATTTCAGGTAGTCGAGATCTTTAAGAGATTTGTCCTCAATTGAAACAGTTTGAGCACGTCTTCCTCTTGTACGAGTTACAACAGGAGTAGGAGGAAGTTGAGATTGATGAGGAATTGCTGGAGAAGTATGAATTGTTTCATCGGAAACATTACCTTGAGGTTGAACTTGAGGAGGAGAGATGAGATGGTAGCTTTTCTACCTGGACGCTTCTTAGGAGGCATTGTGTGGATAATTGTTCACAAAATTTAATGATGGGATCAAACAATAGTTGGATTGAGGAAATAATGGGAAAGATGGAGCGTTAGAGATGGTAGGGATCCTGCCTGGGTCGCCAAATTGTGGGGTTTAGATTGAGTTGAGGAGATTATTCCACAATGGAATAGATTTGAGAATTCAATATCTCAGAGATGAACTTAACAACGAGGACAGAAGATGCGATCTGCCACAATTTTCAGATCGGGAAAGATTCGATCAAGGATCACAACCACTTTTACGTTCCGTCACTAATTCCCACTAATTATTTCTATCATTAAATGATCACTTTGCAAACAATCACAATTAGATTAAGAAGACTTGAGAATAAGAACTTTTTATTAAAGAAGAAAACTGAATGTTCCTTAGAACTTGCGAGAACCAGAGTTAGAATTGGTCTCTCGTTTTAGAGGGAACAGCAAGAGTTTTTAAACAAAATCAAAAAAGGGGGAAGTCATTGAATTAATCAAAGATTACAAAGAAAAGGGGAAGATAATTAATGGGGTTAAATCATATTAATGATAAGAAACAAAGAGATAAAAAGTTAATCATAAGTAACCAAGATGACGACTATAGTCGAGACTTAGCCTTTTGATTAGATTAAAAAAGCAAATTAAATGATAATAAGGTTAAACCTTTGGCTTTTCAAACAATTGAAAAGTAAGTAAAATAGACAGAGAAAAGAAAGGGAATTTAGTTCTCTTACTAAATTTACCAAATTTAAGGAAAATTAAAAAGTAATGAAAATGAAGGTTTTGATTGACCTAAAAGAATAAGATTTCAAAAGAAATTAAGAGTAATTAAAATGAAAAGAAATAAAATCAATTTGAAATCATTGAATGATCCAAATAATCGGGATTACAGGGGAATGTATTTTTCTACCCTTCACTGAACAATGAAACTAATCATGACCGGTGAACTTTGTTTTTTAATTAAAACTTTTCCTAAACAAGATAAACATATGACAATGATTTTTGATTGCGATGATTACACTTAATTGCCGCCAAATCATGTTACCTATTTAATAACCAAATTTGCTTCCATAGATGATATTAGATTGTTATTATTACTACTATTACATGAGGCACAATTTAATCAAGAGTGAACAGCAACAAAAAAAAAAGGTTACACTGATTACTATTATTATTTGAGAATGAAATTCAATCGATTATGTTAATCAAGCTAATATTTTAATAGTTTGAAATCTATCATCAGGATGTAAATTATACTTTTTTTTTGTTATTTTCGTTGATGATGAACATCAATTTAAAGTGATACTTGAGAATCATCGATGAATTTAAATTCATGAGATAAACTGAATCCCATTTACTTTGTATGTACATAGATAAATACGATCTCATTGTTAACCCCAATTCATTTTCTTCAACTAGAGAGAAGATAAAAAAAATAAATAAATACTCTTTGACAAGAACCCGTTACAACCTACATGTCAACCTTACATGCGATTTCCGCAAATAGCTATCATGTTGATGATAATAATATGATGATGATGATGATATAGATTTATGAATGTTCATGATCAAGAAAAAAAAAGCATCACAATTACATCTGAAAGAAGATGCAGAGAGAAAGGGAGAGAGAGAGAGAGAGAGTGAGAAAACTGTGAACTGGATAAGATGATGATGGTTATGATTATGATGAGGATGACGATGAGGATGAGGATGAAAAAGAGGAAGAGGAATATGGAAAAGGGAATAGTGTAAGAGGAAGGAAAAGATGAGCCAAAAGGATGAATCAACCATTTCGATCCTTTTTTGATAAACGAATAAGATGAGAATGATAATGATGATGATGATGATGATGATGGAGAATAGTGTGATGATAAATCATATTCCATGATGATGATGATGATGAAGAGAATGAATCAAGTCACTAAGCTGCTGTGAATGAAGAAAAAACTTCTTTCATTCTCCAAGTCAAATCGTTGGAAGATGAGGATGACGATGAAAAGATAAGCAATAGAAATGTCCAAATACATCTAATGGTCAATACAGTTTATTGGTCATAATTTGTGTTTCATTTATGTATTGAAGCTCTGTCATCATCTCTTTTTTTTATCATCAATAGTTGCTTCTTATTATCATCTCAGCTGATTAACGATATTCATCCATCCACTTGTATGATGTATTTTTCATCATCATCATTATCATCATCTTCTCTTATTGATTATAAAACATTATATTGATTGATACAAATGCTTATTCTTGATTATCCTAATAATATAAATTATCTTCTCAATTGGTAATCTTAATAGTACATAATGATTATTGGGAATCAATTGTGTTCAATTAAAAATATTAGTTAGTCAAGAGATTAATCTAAATCGTAATAAATTAACTTTATCAAGCTTAATTGTAACTCAACATATTGTTATCATGATTTAGTGAAAACATCTACAATTATAATGATAATGATTATAAATTGATCCGATAATTGGTATTATAGCTTTTGATTAAGTTAAATCAATTTCGATTTGATATTAGATCAACTCAATCTTCTTAAAGTTTCGAGATTGAACAATTTTCGAGTTTATTGAACATTGATTCAACTCTATGGTGATTCTAGACTATTATTATTATTATTACTGTTATTATCATCATTAGAGCACTGGAAGTTTATCTTTCGATAAGAAATAAATAACTTTTAATAAATGTGGATGATGGATGAGCGAGTTTGAACATTTCCTCGATCGGTGAAAAAATTTGTTCTAAGTCTCTCTCTCTCTCTCTCTCTCTCTCGAACTGCTTGATAAGCTCTAATATCTCATATTAAATTATCGTGATGAATGAATGTTATTTGAACTCTTTTTCGTTTTCTTTTTATTTTTAAATAATCGAAAGGACATCATGATGATGATGAAGGATTCGAAATATTAAATAATAGTATCAAAGTTATTCGGCTCCAATTGATTTCCAAAGTATCTCATCGATTTTTAAATTTTCATCACCAAGTTAAAATGAAACATATTCTCATTGGTATGATTTCATGGTAATTGTATTTCTTTTGAATCAAATTGCACTTTAGCTGAATGATGCTAATCATGTTTATCATGAAACAATTTTCCATTTCTATTATCAGGAGTTACTTTTACTTAGTTTATATATTTTTTTTTACTTGAGAATATAAATGATCATTTGGTCAAATATTATACGAAAGAAAATGAATTCACTTTTACTTTTAGGAAATAATGATGATGAGAGTTAACCTCGAATTTCAATTCGAGTCCTTGGAGAAGATGATCAACATTGATAATCATGATGATAAAGATATTATCACGTAAAGGGATAAGTGAGAGAGAGAGAAAAAGTCTGAAAGTTCTGAAAGTTCTAAACGTATTAATCTTCTTCATATGTCAATAAGTTATTCAGTAAATTGGAGTGAATCAAAAGTTACTTGACTCTTTCTCGAGATTTATATTAAAGTGATTCGCCTCAGCTCGTTGTAAAAAAGAAATGTTCAAAGTAGTGAAATCGACCAAATAATAAGAAGGAAAAAAAGATGATGACGAAGATGATGATGGGAGAAATGTTGATGAGTAAAGGGAAAATGATAGCCTCAAGGCTCGAACCAGAAAAGTTCTATGTATTCAATTTGATCTTGTTTCAATGATAAGATGTGATTCTAAATTCTCAACAGATACTCGACATAAAGGTTCACACATTTTGCTTGTAAACATAGAAAATATGAGAATACAACAACAATCAGCTGATAGAATCTTATCAAAGTGTTGAGGTTTTTTTTTGATATAATAGAAAACCATGAAAAAGAAAAGTTCTAAAACTCTTGATTGGCTTAATATCAACTTCATTAGCTCAGAGCACAACTGCCCCCCACATTTTACCCTGAAGCTATTAAAATATCAATTATCTACTACTATTAATCTAATCAAGGCAGGAGAGAAAAAAAACTGGATAGAAAATTGAATTCACTATTAATCTTGAAAATTCTGAATCAAGAGGACAGAATTTTGATGAAAACTTGTTGAGATTTTTCTAAATAAATTATTATCATCAGAAAGTTTTTTCGCTTCAAAAGTTAACTGTAACTAAGTTTCACTTCATTTTATCATTTTCTTTATCATAAATCACCTCAGGTAGTTTTATCTGTGGTTCTTTTCATGGCAAACAATTGAGGGGAAAAAATTCATCACTGATAACTACAAAATCCAGGGAGTAAAAAAATAGATTTTTTGTTAAAATAAAGCGCGAATAGAGAGCCAGGGATACAAAAGATCACATAATGACCTGGCAAAGTTGCACCTTCGATTCAAGGCTAATAAGATTGGAAAGACTCGATGGCCCAAACAGTATAATCTATTCGTGTATGTGACTCTACATTAACAAGGCATTCGAAGCTAAATATCTTGGTTTTTTTGTTATTCCATGTCAACTTTGTATGTTAATAGAAAGTTTCATTTCCCTGACGAAAATTTATTTATTTCTCTAGGAAAAGATGACAGAACTCTGGGAAAAGTTATTCTGATTATGTTCACCATGAAATATTAACAATGTTCACGAAGAAGCGATTAAAACTAATCTATTCCATCTACAAACTGTTAATAAGGAAATACTAATGAGACTTATGATAAAGACAAAAGAATATGAAAAAAAAGCTAAATCGAATAGTTGAAAAGTAAAAAGAAATTATCTTTTCCTGGTTGATGATATTTTTTTGCTGAATAAAAACAAAGTTCGAGTTCGCGTGATTTTCTTATAGGCAAACAGCATAATCGTCCTCATCCTCATCTTCATCATTATATTATCACGTTGATTCCATTCATAGTATTATTATTAATACAATTTTCTGCCTCCTTTTTTTTCATAACATTGTAAGAGAAAAAGAGAAATATCAATTTCTCCTTTCATCCTCTTCTCTTTCATCTTTACCATGATGATGATGATGAGCCCGAAAAATGAATACATTATATCCTGAATACAACATCAGCTAGGAAACAATGTAAAACTTTTCCTCATATTCAACATTATGATGATCACCATCACCATCTTCATCTTTATCATCATTTTTCCTCATCTTCGTTTATTTTGGTAAATTTTCTGTGAAAAAAAGGACCAATATTATTATTGAGAATATCATATTATATATATTAGATTGTATTATGTATTTGATAAATAGATTTGTTCATTTATATATATATATAACTCTGAAATCATTGTTCACCCTGAATTTATCCGGTTTAATAAAGCTTCATATTTATTACCATTATCGTTTATTACTGTATCTTTATTGAAACTTAACTGGGAGTGAAATATATTCACACATTAAAGGGCATTATCATCATAGGAACTTATTAATCTGAAAGAAAATAGTAAATGTATAGAAAATACTATTCAATTTTCATGATGGAAATGAAATCAAGTTTCAACTTGATGAGATTTCATTTTGCTTTATTATTCAACCTTGACAATCATGATAATATTATACAATAAGAATTTAGCTTGATGGTAACAAGTTAAGATTTTCGATTACAATGAATATTTTCGCTTCTCTTAATTCACCAATTTCCATGTTGTAACTTTATTCATATTGACTGAACCTTTTCAATTAACCTGATTAATGAAAATTATTGGAAAAGTTAACAAGCTTCATGGTAAAAAATTTAGAAAGGAAATTACCGGTTAACATGATGAAAGATTTTGTTTTTCATTGGTAGTGAAAAATTTTCTCCAGGTAAGAAAGCAAAAAATCTCAAAGATTTCGAGTAGAAAATTTCTAAATTACAGAGAGAGGAAAAAGTTCAGGTTATACTTATCTGATTCAGTTCCGAGATAAAAGTTATTCCAGGAATTTTCACTCTTGGCAATTCAAAGTTTCTCACTGAACAATTTTTTCCTCTTCTCTATCAAATCTCAAAGCACAAATATCCATAGAAAATGAAGAACCTCTTTTCATTTGAATGAGTATATTCCTCATATCTGTTTACCTGTATTTTCATTCACCTCATGGGAAAGAGTTTAACCCTTTAAACATTTCGTTTCATTATCCTCTTGTGCTATTGTTCCAGAAAATTAGGTCCAAGCTTGTTAACTGATTACCTGAGTCCAAGTTTATTTTGTCTCTTGTTTTGGATCTTGAAAGAAGCAAAAAAAAGTTCTAATATCCTCTTATTAGAGCCAATTACTCAAAGTAAACTGGATCATCTTTTCAACTTTTTTCTTGCTTTTCAATAGATAATCAAAAGGACGACAAAGATGAACACGAAAAAGAACAAGGACATGAACTTTCCCAATGGACAGTCGACATCAATGATTATTAGTTGATTTCTGTTAACTTTCACTTCCGTTTCTAATCAGTCCACTTGGCTCACAATTTGTGTTCCATGACATTGAATTGAATTTTATTGAAACTTTGAGTGATCTCAATGACTCTTTTTCTATCTGATATTTACCTTTAGTTGGTCACAATTCGAACAATAGATTTTATAATATATTCTATGTATTGTATTGTTATCGAATTTTATTGTATCGAAATCAATCAGAAAACGATCTTGACTTTGGTCAATTTTTAGGTTTGTAATCGTTTTTATCTCAGTTTCATTTGAAATCTCACTTCCTTTTTGTTTGTATGGTAAACGCATAAGCAAATATGATGAAGCTTTTGTTTTTCGTTGTATTTTGAGCTCGCTTGACTTATGTAGACAAAAACGCGTAAAGATCCAACGATTCAGTTATATCCCACACTAAACGATTACTAATTGATAGAAAACATCCAAGATTAGACAGTAAAAAAGCTTCTAACTTTTTCATTTGGCGCCAAAAAGTATCTGTCATCTATTTGTGATGAGTTTGGGTTGTGATTTCGTCCGAACGATCGAAAAATAAAAGGTGTCGTTGCTGTCACCAGGATTCGAACCTGGGTTGTCGCGGCCACAACGCGAAGTACTAACCACTATACTATGACAGCTTCAGATAAAAGTTCAGTCGGAATTTCCCGTTTCAATCCTTTCATTTCATTCCTTTTGGGTTGGATTATCAATTGGAATCAACTTTCTTTCCAAGTCAACAACAAACTTTGATTGTTTGTAGATAACAATGAAAAGGGTTGGTAAACGTGAATCGATTGAATCATGATGATAAGAATGATGATGATGATGAAAAAAAGGCTTGATGTTGTTTTTTTATCTTCAATGATAATGACAGGTTATAGTTGGTTGATTACATGATGAAGATGCTGGTGAATGGGATGTGGATGTGATGTGAACGGGCTTTGATTATATAAGAGTGTAAAGCGATAGTGCTTATATCTGAAGCTGTCATAGTATAGTGGTTAGTACTTCGCGTTGTGGCCGCGACAACCCAGGTTCGAATCCTGGTGACAGCAACGATACCTTTTATTTTTCGATCGTTCGGACGAAATCACAGCTCAAATTCATCATAAACACGACAAAAACTTTTTGGTGGCAAATGATAATAAGTGAAACTAAAATTGATTAAAGATTTGTTACTTTTGAAGTTTTTAGATTCACCAACTTTTTATATGCCAACGAATCCAAAAAGATCAATTAATCATCTCAATCGTCAGAGTAAACTCAAATAATCTAGTGCAAAACCCTCTTCTTCCGGTGGACTCAGTAAGAAAAATGGTTTATTCTTCAGCAACAAATCGCCTCTTTGATCTCAATGTGATTTTCAAACCAAAAGTGAAAGTTTAGTTTTCTGTCATGATAATGTTCACCAGATCATGATGAACATTATCAAATAAAATGATCGTCGACCAAAACTATTCAACAAATAGAAAATGTTTGGTATCTTGATGACAATAAAGTAGACTAGTAGAAATTTAGTGACATCTCATCAAAAGAAGATCAACAAGCTTTTCAGTTCGTGGGTTCATTTTCTAAATTCAATATGAGAAGACAGAATTTTTATCTGATGATGATTCAGTTGAGAAATGATCATCAACGAAAAACTGGAAGATAAACCATGGAAGAAAAAAATGAAGAAAGAAAGAAATGAAAAGTAGCAGTAGTGAGAGAGAGAGAGAGAGGAAATAAAAAACTCGAAAGAACGAGAAAAAAAAGTTCTAAAAGTCAAAAATGATAAATATTAAAGCTAAATCGATTCCATGAACCTGAAACCATGAGCTGAATATTTAGTCTGAGATTTTACTCGATTTCAGTAATATTATCACCTCAGGAATAATATTATTTTACATAAAACGTAACTTAACAAAGTGAATATTTAATAATATGATAACTCGTTTGATAAAAAAAAACAAAGATTTAATCATCATTAGCATCGATAAGCTCATTGATCAGATCAATTTTTTTCCCTTTTTTCATCATCAGTTAATCATCATCGTCATCAATATTATTAAGTTGAATATCTTGATGAGATTCAAATGATATTCAAATCAAGTTGAATTTCATCTCTCAGAATAATCAGAGACGAAAAATATAGTTAATATAATCATCTATTTATTGACTACGAACTTTAGTTCTTATTATTAAGTTTCGAGGTTTGGAAAAGTTTTTAAACAAAATATCTTATTTATACCTAAAGATTGAATCGTAATGACGTGATTAACTTTAATCAATGAATCGTCATTGTCATGATCAGTGGTTAATATTATTACGTTCAATTAACGTTATTTGATTAGTTATGATTTTTGTCTTTAAATTGCTATTAAATGAAACGTAAGTGATATTATGAAACTAAATCAAGTCATTATGGTTAATACTAATGATGATGTTGTCTCTGGTTAAGCACCGAGTTTCACCCTGTCTACACCAAGAAAAAAAAGGATGATAATGTTGAAAATGATGATTAGAAAGATGATGATGGTAATGAACAAGATGATAAGAAATAGAATAATAATAATAATAGAGAAAGAGAATATGGAATAAGGAAACGGAAATGAGGAAAAAACGTAGAAAAACGTGAAAGAGGAAAACTGGTTAACTGAGAAGGAGAATTGAAAAAGCTAAAAGTTAATGATTAAGATAATGATGATTATAATAAAGGTAAAATAATCTTGATGATAACGGAAATGAAGTAAATATAATCAACGAATCAAATATCATATGAATAAATATAAAAAAAACAAGACAATTCTGAGCCAAATGATTTAGTTTATTTAGCTGCAAACATTAAACTTGATTTACACAATTAACTTGATTAAAATGAGTAGAAAACACTGATTAACATTCAGAGTACAATTTTTTTTAATGAACTAAATTCAGTGGTAACAAATATTAATATTCAAATTTAATCAGCTTTGATTGAGCTGATAAAGTGAAAAAACAACAAATTCTGAAGTTTTTTCTCCATGTACTTCCTAAACCCAGTCAACAGGTTGGAGTCAAAATTGAGTCAAAAATTGATACATACGAGTCACTTTTACTCAAAGTTGAGTCAAAGGGCTTTTGAGTAAATTTTGAGTCAATATACAATCAAAAATGGTTCAATTATGATTCAAATTAGAGTCAAAACTTTGTATCAATTTTGAATCAATTTGTACTCATTTTTGATTGTTAATTGACTCAAAACAAATTTTAAGATTTTAAAAAATTTATTCTAATAAATAGAATAAGTTCACCACAAGCCTTGGCAAAGCTTGAGAATCACGAAAAGTGACATTTATCACCAAGAAACTTTTCGTATAAAAAGATTCACATGATTAGAATCGTATCAAAATGAAAACAAAGAGGAAATCTTTGTAAATATATTGGAAAAATATTTATTCTATGGAAATTTATCTAATATTCATACGTGAAGCAATTGGATATGAGTCATTACACGGGCAGTATTGGAAATGAGTAAACTAAATTTATACTGTGGTGAAGTGAAATTTCAACTCACTCTCCAAAACAGTTAATTATCTAATCACTAGAGGGAAGATAAGATTAGTTATTTCATCACTTCTCATAACCAAAGATGAGTAACTAATCAAAAGGTTATTTTCAAAAGGAAATAACCAATTAATTAATATCAACTTAACTAACTATTTTTAATTAACTTTTAATTTCAATTTAATTACAACAATTGCCATTGATTAACTACCAACCGTAATCTCAATTAACCAAATGAGTAATTTGATCTCTCTCCCCTTAAAATTGTAACAATTAACCAATGGTAATTAGTTATTAATAATATCCCTTTTAAAATGGGTATAAAAGAGAGAATTTTCCTTAGGAAAATTAGATCAATATTTTTATTAATCTAAGATTAATTTGTGTTAAATTTCTCTTAGAGAAATTATTGTATCTCATGATAACCTTGTCTTAATTAATTAACCTTAATTAAGTTACCTTGTTTTTTTTTGTTCCCATTTGTGTTCCCCATATTTACTCTTATGTTTAATCACCTTCATATTTACCGTTTTCAGACTCGCAGTTAATTTGGTTTTGTCAGTTCAAGAGGTAGTCATTTAATCACAATAAATATTTGATTTTGGGTTATGAATTATAAATTGTCACTTGGTTATTTTTATCAATCTTAAGACAACGGGAAGTAACATCCTGAAAATCGTTGAGGAATATTCAAACTCTAACGGTTTCAAACATCCGAATATTAAAGTGAATTACCGAGTTTTCTCAGTCTCTCATTTTAATCTACGACATATGGCGACCCAGGCAGGATTGATGAAAATGTCAAATGACTCTATTTATCGTTCTATTTGTGACCTAACCCTGAGCTACTAAACAAAAAATTAGCTGAATTAACAGCTGAAGACTTTACAGTGATTTCAAACAAAATGGAGATTCTTCCTAAGAGGAATCATCAATTTAATATTGAACTTTTAAAAAGGTACATTCATACCAATGGTATGATCAATGAATTTTTCAATATATTCACTCATGAAACAATCGAAGAGAAATCCTTAGGATTTCTAATGGATGTAATTGAAACTCCAGATTGGATTCAATTATTAAGACGAAATGGTTTTACCGAAAATAATATTATTCACTTGTCCAGACTTGGTGTTAGTCGAATGTCTGACTTGGCAATTGCCTTGAAAGTTATTGAAAATCATGAAGATTTTAATTTATTTGCCATTGAAAAATTCTCTTATTTAATTGAAGAGGTAAAAGATACCCTTGATGTTGGTTTAGAGACCAATTTTAATGAACAAAGTTCATTGTCAGTGAACAAGCAGTTGGCTGAATCCAATCCTTCCCTAGACAAACTAAGAGTCCCTGAGCTAGAGGTAAGTGACAGGCAGCATGTAATTTCTGACCTAACATCCGATCAAAGGTTATGCGGATCAATAGGAGGACCTGCCTCTGAGTCACAACAATCGTTAATTGTTGCTAACAATTCTTTTACAATCGAAAATCGATTATCTGAATTTCAATATGGGCGAAGTTTAAATTATCTTCCATCTCTATGGGATGAACCAAACAACTATCATCAAGTGAACCGTGTGCAAAGAAAGAGAGCAACGTATACCGGAAATCAGGAAGACGCCATTTCCAAACCACGCCTGCGCATATACACCGTGAGTGAAACCAATTCAACTTCATTGACAAAAACTGAAAATTCACCTTTAGAAATAATTCTTTCCAAACTGAACACTTTGGACATCATGTCACAACGATTAGTTGATCTACATACAAGACTGAGTAGAGTTGAACAAAGTTCCATAGGAACTGCTTCAAATCTAACTGTTCCTAAGGAACAATTTAAATCAGATCCTAAGGATCTGAATGGGTCGGAATACAACAGAAAAATTAGCCACAGGTTATCGATTGATGTTGAATCTCCTAAGGAGATTCCTGGTCAACTAAATCAATATGTTCCTTCGGAACATAATCGAAGCTCAAGGTACGAACCTAATTGTGAAAAAATGAAGGTTCCTCATTGGATCAACCTCAAAGTTCCAGAGAAGAAAACGGATCCTTTAACTTGGCTCTTTCTCTTTGAGAAAGCATTAAAACCTTTCGGTTACTCGGATGTCGATAAGAAAGGTGCACTTCAATATCACCTTCCTTATGAATTCAATTCTATGTTCACCGAAGTAGCGGAGCAACATCAAGGTGAACCATTCGAAATTTGGCTTTATTCTCTAAGAGAATTAATTCTACAATCCTCATATACTTATAGTGAGGCCGAAAAAGTAAGAACCATGAGATGGAATAGAGAAATTGAACCCAATCAATTTTGTGATACACTTTCCGCTTGGTATAAAGCTAATTACAAAACAATTAGTGAACTCGAAATGGTAAAGATTATCCTTCGAACTCATTTCGATCGACCAGTGATCAGTATCATGGAAAGTCAAGGACCAATTGGTACTATGAATGAGTTACAAAAAAGGTTAACTCGATTGTATTTCGATAATAAGATTCGAAAAGAAATGAACGAACAAAAAAGTTCAACGGAAAACAAAAAACGACCTCATAACCTTCATCCTCATCCTCATCAACATCAACATCAATCAAATCAACGAAATGATAGAGATACTGAGGAAAAGAAAGTGAATTACTCACATCGGCGTGATAATAAACGAAGAGACAATCAACAAAAGAGGAATTGGATTCCTAGAGGACAATATTTTCCTAAGGAAAATGGTGATGAGAAACCAAAGCAATTGGCTTTACCTGCTCCTAAGGAACAGGAGACACCTCAATCAACAAAACATTGTAGTTATTGTGAAAGTAATACTCATAATGTAACTGAGTGTTGGAAATTACAGCGAGAATTAGCAACGAAATCTAAGGTTTCGAACGTCAATTCCTTAGGAATTGATAATCCAGAAGAATTATTTGTCAAAAATGTTTATCGAAACAACGTTGAACATCCTTATCTAGAGATTCATGTCCAAAATCAAGATTATTATCCAAAGATGACGACATTTCCCATCTTAGATACTGGGGCAAATTGTACCCTCATCTCTCATCGATTAGTCAAATTGACTAATTCTTATGTGTTTCCATCATTAGCTCATGCATCAGGATTAGATGGTGGTATTGAACTTGTTGGTCAAACTTACATGACAATTAAAAGAGAAGGAGAAAGAGAAGCTTATCTCATCAGATGCTTAGTCACAGCAATTGACCTTCCTGATGATATATTAGTTGGTACCGATGTACAAAGAATACTTGGAATCGGTGTTATACCTCATGAGGGAAAATTCCGATTCTGGTCAATTGGAAAAGAAAAATTAACTGATAAATGTATTTTATTTATCAGACCTTGTCGAGCTGATGAAATCGCTAAAGTTGAAACTAATATGCCAATCAGTGGAGATAAAAAACTATTACCACAATCATCACCTGATGAACCAGTTCAAGTTCTAAGAACTAACATGGAAGTTGAATTTATGAACGAAGAGATTCAACAATCAAGACAATCAAAACAATTGGTATCCGTAATTGCTGAAGACAACGATGAAAATTTACCATGGGAAGAACGATTTTCTAAGAAAATCAACCCTGATTTACCTGAGGATCAGAAGAGGCAATTACTCAATTTGCTAATGGATCACACCAAAGCCTTTAGTGTAACTAAAGATGACATTGGATGTCTCGACCCATCATTGTGTCCAATTTCTATTGAGATTGGTGATAACGCGTTACCAAGGTGTAAACCATATCCAGCAAGTGCCGCTAAGAGACAATTATTCAAAGAGGTAATTGGTACAGCTTTGAAACAAGGAATCATCGAACCATCAGAATCACCTGGAGGATGTCCAGCATTAATAGTTCCAAGGACTAATGGACCTCCAAGGTTAGTTATTGATTATCGACCATTGAACTCGTTAATTGTGAGAAATGAATATCCAATGCCAAGAGTAGATGATTATGTCGAAGCTCTAAAGGGCTACGAATATTTTGCTCTCATTGACCTAAGTCAAGGTTATTATCAACTTGGCTTAGCCGAAAGTGAAAGACCAAAAACATCATTTGTCACCCCGGATGGAAAGTATCAATATACACGATTACCAATGGGATTGGCCGAAGCTCCAATGTATTTCCAAAAGTTAATCAACAAAGTAGTTGAACCACTTCAATATAAAGGAGTTTTGGGTTATTTCGACGATCTACCAGCGATGGGAAGAACCTTTGACGAGTTCCTAAGGAACTTAAAATTTTTACTTGAACGATTAGAGACCTTTGGACTCAAAGCTCAGATAAGAAAATCAACCTTTGGTGTAAGAGAGTTGAAGTTTCTGGGACATATTGTATCAGGAACTGGGATAAAACCTAATCCAGCCAAAGTTCAAGCTCTAGTTGACATGCAATACCCAGTGAACATTAAAGGGTTGCAACGATTATTAGGATTAACCAATTTTTTCCAACGTTACATTCCTAATTATGCGAAATTAGCATCACCTCTTTACCGATTGATTCGTAAAGACAGAAAATTTGAAATAACTCAAAGTGATTTAAAATTAATCGACGAGATAAAATTGGCTCTGGTAAATGCGACAATGTTGGTCCACTTCGATCCAACTCGTAAGACTCAACTTGCAACCGATGCTTCCGATTTTGCCGTCGGAGGAATCCTCTCTCAATGGTATGAGAATCCAGACGCTAAACCTGATCCATTGACTCGTGAAGATCCTAAGGATCTTGGGTCATGGAGACCAGTGAGTTACTTTAGTAAAAAATTAACTAATTACCAACGTAATTATCCAATATCGGAAAAAGAATGTTTGGCAGTTGTTACAGGAGTAATTAAATTTCAACATTATCTCGAAGGGATACATTTCGAAGTTCTAACCGATCATGGAGCTTTATGTTCATTACCTAAAATTCAGTTCAAAAATTCAAGAATAAATCGATGGGCAATGTGGTTATCACAATTCAATTATACTGTGAAACATACACCAGGAAAAATCATCCCGCTGATTGCATCTCCAGATCAAAAAAGTTCTGGGAACATCGACCTCAATCTGATCATGAGATTGAATTAGAAGAAGATGAAGAAAATATTCTTGATGAACGAATCAACTTACATGAACGAGTCTTGAAAATCATGGTAAGTGAAGATGATTTTAAGCACTTTACCGATGATGAATTGAATCAATTACGAGTTAACTCTGTTAACCGAGTAAAATTCTGTCCAAATGAACAATTAGCTTCTCTAAGAGAAGCTCAACGAAAAGAAAATTGGATTCAACGAATAATTTATGTTCTCGAAACTAAATTACCAAAATGCGAATTCAAAAGAAACGATAAAAAATTTGTTTTGGTTAATAATCTACTGTATAAACGAGTTAACAAAAGAAACAAAGTCCATAAATTGGTATTGACTGACGAACTTTTCGATCAAATTTTCGATCAAGTTCATAATTCCGAAGAAGGAGGACATTTTGGTCAATTCAAAACAATTGAAGCAATGGTAAAAAACTATTATCATCCTGAGCTAATCGAAAAAATCAAAAGAAACATTTCAAGATGTAAAATTTGCGAAACAACAAAAGTGAAGAAAAAGACTCACCTTAAAAAAGTTGGATTTACGATTCCAGATGCACCTATGGAGCATCTACAAATTGATTACCAAGGACCTTTCATTCAATCTGAAAAGGGAAACAGGTACATCATTGTGATAAGTGATGTCCTTTCGCGATTTAAATTTGCTAAAGCCGTACCTAATCAAGGTGTTGATCGACTAACTAAATGGTTAAAATCAATTTTTAATTGTCACGGATATCCTAAGGTTATCCAAACCGATCAAGGAAGAAATTTTATCTCAAAGGAGTTTGCTGAATTTCTACAAGAAAACCGAATTCAACATCGATTTGGAACTTCTTATCATCCTCAAAGTCAAGGGTTGGTGGAAAGAGACAATAGAACCTTAAAACAACTAATTCAACGTTTCTTAGAAACGACAAAAAAATGGGATGAACAATTAGTCTCATTATTAATCGCGATGAATACAACAGTTAATAAGACAACGGGTCGAACCCCTTTCGAATTACTAAATGGACGAATTTTTCAATCTCCATTAAGAAATGAACTTTTAATTGATCATCAAACAATTAACATAAATGAAGCTATTAAGGAAGTTAAAGAAAAATTGACTAAAGTAGCTGAAAAAAGAGAAAATGATCCAACAAATGATAATTTTAAATCGTTAATGATTGGAGAGGTTGTAATGGTAACTGGCTATCCACCTGATCTAAGTAAAGGTAAAAAATTGTCCACTGGAATACAAGGACCTTTCGTCATAATCAAAGTTCATGGAGCCTCAGTAACGGTTGTGCCGTTAAAAGTCGGAAAAACTCTGGTCGTCAACGGTGATCGAATCCAAGAATACAACGGACCACTTTCTCCAAGAGAAATCGAAAGAAAATCTGAAATTCTGTCCAATCCCGATGATTACATTGGAATGATTGAAAATCTTAAACGATCTTATCCTTTGGATAAGCAATTGGATGAGAAAAAAGAAGAAAATCGAAACAAAGTCTGATGAATTTAAAGTTCATTTCATGAAATTTTCTCCTAAGGAGAATCAAGGAGAGAAAGTTAAACAAAGTTCTGATTCTGATTCATCTCGCCAACCAGAAACTTCACCAAAAGTTTCTTCTGCGTTTAATCGAACGATGAATATCCAGACATCGATTAAATCATCATCATTCATCGATGGAATCCCTAAAAATTTGGGACTACAACGACCATCATTAAAAAGAAAAATGAACTTTAGGACAATCGGTGGATTCAATCGCTCAGTAATAAAATTAATTCCTGGTAAATTGTTAAACATTGGAGTAACAATTACATCAGAACCTCGAGATTCACAAACTAAAAGCATATTGATAAACTTGCAAAAGAGACAAAAGAAAATTCAACTTCTTAGAAGCTTCAAACTTGAACAAATGAAATTAAGTAACAAAATTTTTCAATCGATGAAAATGATGAATCGACTAGAGCGACATCAACAGTTGATTAATTTATTCCTAAGGAATAAAAATTTATCTCCTAAGAAGATAAAAGTTTTCTCAAATTCTTCTAAGAAGAATCGAACTCACAATCGACGATATTTTCGAATCATTGGAATTATTCTCATGTCATCATTTGGAACAATCACAAAATCCCAAATGTCCGGACGTAAATCTTCGACTGTAGTTCGAGATAAAAATGTTCTCGTGCGTCGACCACAAGGCTCGATAAGTAAGAGATTAATTATGACCAATGGAGACAAACGACTAATATCAAAAGTCATTACATGTGAATCATTATTCGTATATTCACAAGCAACAACATCAGCAATTGAGAGAAACTTAAACTTCATGATGATATATTTAACTAATCAGTTCGTTAGGAGCTTGAAGAGCCAAATGAACATTGAAAATTTTGTACTTAACATTAAGTTTCGACGGCAGCACCAGCGACAATCGACAATTAGATTTTTTATCTCAAGAAATAAATCTAACTCTAAGATTAGATTAATCGAATCTTCTAAGAAGATTCCAACTCGACTCAGTCTTCCTAAGAAAGAGACGATCATTCAATATAATCTAATTGATCTAATTGATCTGATTTTCCAATCAACACCAATTAGCACTTCGAAGTTCCAAATTACCGCTGGTCGAGTTCTAACATTAACGACATCATGGGAAAGAAAAATATTTTACGATCACCGAAATCGTTTACAAGAGTTAAAACGAGTAAAATATTATCCTCTAAATCTGAGCAATCAGATGAAATTAATTGTCGTCCATCATCAATCTCAAAGAGATTTACGATATTGTCAAAAGATGAAAACTTTAAGATCATTTTTGGACTTGGAACAATTTACTTATTCCTTAGGAATAAATGTCGATTATTATCCCTCTTTCTCTTAGAGAAAAGACAATCAAAAGAATCCAAGAAAACGGTTAACTTTAAAATTAATCACGAAAGTTTAATCAAACTTTTTAATCGGTTGATTAAAACCGTTAATCATCAACTGAATTTGTTTTCTTCTAAGAAGAAAAGGATAATGATTTTAATCGTGAGAAAATTATCCCCATCAAAGATGAAGAAAGAGATGATAAATTATCATCTTGATAAAAACAAAATTGTTGCCAATAATAACAAATCATCATTATCCTTAAACTTTGGTATATTGACCGTTGGAATTTTCTTCTTAGAAGAAAAGAAAAGAAGAGAATATTCTATTGATGCTCAATACAAAGGATATCATAACAAAAGAGATGAAGATAAATTTCTTAGAAATTTACTAACTGGCTTTAAGAAGCGACTAAGAGTCGCCAACAAAAACAATAAATCACCATCTTGGTTGGGTGGAGATTTAGGGCCTAAGCAACAGTTAACTGGTCATGTGAATACATTGATTTGGTTACATTTGACCTTCTCGTTTGAATCATATTATCAATTTGCTTTAAAACTATTAGTTGTAATTTTAACTTTGGTTAATCTAATTGTTAATTCTTGTTTTAATCATCATCAGATTATTAATTTGACTATTTTTAAGCTTGATTTTCTTAGAAAATCAAAAGTGATAAAATTATCAACTCAGAAATCTAAGATTTCTATTCAAGTCTCGTTCCAAACGCAACACAATTTTCTAAGAAAATTGATTCAATTTAATTATCAATCAATTGATTTGATTCTCATCAAATATATTCTAAGAATATATCACCAAATTGTTCCTATTCATTTCCTTAGGAAATTGAATCTCAACTCTGTTGATTTGTTTGATTCTCTTAGAGAATCAATTGAACTTTTATTAATTTCACCAAGTGAATCAACTAAAAATAACTCATCAAATATTCATGATTTAACATCTAATTGTTATTCAAGTTCAAATGAATTACTGAAAACAATCAACAATCGTAACCATTTCCTTAGGAAATTGAACTTGTGTTCATCTAAATTAACTAATTCTCTTAGAGAATTAATTGGATTACTATTAATCATTCTGACTAGAACAATTGGAATTAAATTGTCTCATATTCATCATCATCGTTATTACCAGAGAAAAGTTAATATCACCCAAGTGAAACTTGTTGAATATTTTCTTAGAAAATATCAATTGAATTGCCTGAAAATTAATCATCAAATCCATGATTTTCTTAGAAAATCAAGTGAACAAAAATTAATCACAAACAACTCAAACAAACAATCAAATATTCAACTTTATCTCGACCAAAATAATTACCTTGGAATTTTCAATATCGACAATCTTTCGATAAGTATTACCAATTTACCTTTTAACAATCAATTTAAAAGCAAATTAATCGAAACAATTAGCCAACTTAATCAGTATCTAAGATACTTTCAATTGATTTTCAATCAAATTATTAAGTTAAATCATCTACTTAATCAGTCGATTCAATACAAAATCTCAACAATCAAAATGTCATACATTAACGAATATAATATTCATCGTGATAATCAAAATATAATGATGAGAATCTTCTTGGAAAAAGCTAACCACCGTAATTGGCCACATGAAGCAATAGAATTTATTAAAGTTCGAGCTGCGAAATGGGGTTTTACACATACTGAAGTTTCATCGATTCTCTTAGAGAATCCAAAGAAATTGATCTGTGGATGGTGCGATCATATTGTCATCATTCCTAAGGAATGTTTATCATGTGGAACATTCTATTGTAGCGGTTGCTTTCAGTTATTACACGATATGAGATTCCCAACTCAAGATTATCCTGACAATTTTTCGATGAACCAATTTTATTGCAACAACAAAAAGTGTAACGAGTCGCTCAAAGGTTATATAGGTGCAGTTCGAGATGATGACTTTTCAGAACGTTATTACAAGGGCTATGGTAAATGTCCTAAGAACAGTTGCCACAGCTATTTTCGATTAATTGATTACGAGGGTCACGTGAGAAGTTGTGATAAAGGTTATTATGCTAAGGAGATTAGCTACGCCCTCAAAGAGATTGATGAAAATGAATTTCCAATTAAGGCTTCGCTCGCCCCCAATAAAACAACTCGATTGGCCGAAATTGAAAAGTTTTATCTTAACTTCAAATTAGACTCCACCCTTACTAATAATGAAATTGTCATAATTAGTCTTAATCAACCAACCTCCAAGGGGCGGGAATCTGACCAGAAGGGAGAAAATTATGTAACACAAAAGGTTGATAATTACATCGATACGCATCGAGAGTTTTTCCCTCCAGCTCCCTCACCAAGTGAGCCAAAAAGTACCGTTAAAAGAAGCTGCTCATCAGAAATTAAATCATATTCAACAATTCCGACATTTGCTGATGTTAAACGAGCTGCAAGTCTTTTCTCCACCCCTGATAATCATCAAGCTACTGAGTTAATTAGAAGTTCTAAGGACTCTAATAATATTAATCTTGCTAAGAGAGATAGTGAAGAGATAAAATCAAATTCAATTAACTCTTCTTCCATTTCTCCTAAGGAGAAACGAATTAAAAAATCAATTAATCTAATTGATATTAACTCCACTTGTAAGTGTGAATCAATAATCCAATATTTCTATCAACAAGCAGGGAAAAATTTCATAGAAATTAACTCCCAGTCCAAAGAAGTAAAAGAAAAATCAACATTCAAAATTCCATCGGTAATCTCCGAAACTTCTAAACGAATGGCTGAAAATTGGAAAGTCGATTGGCCTGAAGAATCCAGAAAAAGAAGAGGATCGACATCATCATCGTCATCAACTAAATCATTTACCTCATCAATCTCAACCGCATCAACTAACAATCCTCTTCATAAACCATACAATGAATCTCCTAAGGAGATTTACCATTTTCTTAAAATCAGTAATCAAGGGTATGAATACTACATCGATAAACTTTGGCAAGAATTCACCAGTAAAAGAGAAGAAAATGAAATCAACTGGGAGGTCGAAAATAAATTATCCCTCCTCGATAATGAGCGTCGATTAAATTGGAATTATGGTCGTGAGCCTGATTATCCACCAATACCAAGAGATTGGAAGAAAATTGCTCGTCGAAATCGATGGAGATTTAAGCAAGCAGCTTATCGATTCCACCACTTAAGACCAACCGCACCCAAGGTGCGAATTCAACCCCAATACCTTGAACAATTCCACAAGGGACAAAAATACTCCAAACCTCGAAGAGTAATTGCCATCGCGTTAACTAATATCAGTGTAATGAGTCAAAAATATCCCAAGGGAAGACCAGTTGCCGCTCATGTCGTAATTGTCGACCAATCATTAAAAATCGTATACGAAGCTTTGGTTCAGTATACCAACAGAGAGAAAATCAGATCCTTAGGAACTGAAATAAATAGTTTATCATTGGGAATCCTTAACTATGCTCGACAAATGGAAAATGTTCGAAAAGACGTTTATAAGTGGTTCACCTGGGCTGATATTATCGTAGGTTCAGGATTGATCAATCATTGTAATGCTCTCCTTTATGATGATAATGATGTAGCTAGAATTTCTAAGAAATTCAGGGAATTGACCTATTATTATTCACCCTTGGAAGAGACTGGAATTAATCTCAATCTAGTCGCTTATTTACGATTTAATGCATTACTCACCACCCGTAAATATCGTCCATCTCGACATGCCGAATGTTCAATGATTCTATACATGATGGAAGCGGAAGCAATTGAAGAAAATTGTACACCAAAAGAAACCAAAAAAGGAGATATTATGTATTGGCCAGTTCATCAACAGGTTTTCAACAAAATCGCCAAATTGATTGAAGAGAATCATAAATGGCCAGCTCAATTACTCCAAAAAATTGTCCCGGTACTCGATGGAGTAAAAGGAATAACTCAAAAAATCCCAGTAACCATCAAATCGGCTGGAAAGATCGAATTTAATTTCGAAGACGATTTTAGTGCATGCGCCGATTTCAGAATGGATAACTTTGATACCTTCGAACTTGGACCTGAACAGTTAGAAGATCCAATTCTAACTCAACCACCAAAAGAACCTCAAGAATCTTCAGATGTTGGAGATTATAATTTTACGGAAGAAGAAGATCTTGAAATGGCCGTTCGATATAAGGTTACCTCACCAGAAAGAAAAGAGAAAAAAGAAGAACCAAAACAATATGAAAAAGGTAACCAATCTTCTAAGAAGAAGGAGTTACTCGATCGATTAAGAGTTGAAAATATTCCAGATGGTTCAAAATATATTTCAAATTTCATCAAAGCTTGTCTTGAATTATCACACGAGATAGAACAAGAAGAAATGAATGCCTCCACCTCAGGTCAGAGAACGGAACCCGCTGAGGAAATAAAAGAAGGATCAGAAGGAAGTTCCATTGGAAGTGGTCAATTCTCAGGACTCAGTCCATTATTGGTCGAAACATTAGTGGATCAAATGAACAATCCGGATGAGTTTTGGAACTTGGCAATAAGTGATATTACCACAGAACCGGAAATCAATCAACAAGGAAAGCCAATGGAGGAAACCAAAGATCAGGATTAGATAATAACGATTGAAACCCTGAGTCTCATTTACTTTGACTGTGTCCAGTTTGAGAGGGGGAAATGTGGTGAAGTGAAATTTCAACTCACTCTCCAAAACAGTTAATTATCTAATCACTAGAGGGAAGATAAGATTAGTTATTTCATCACTTCTCATAACCAAAGATGAGTAACTAATCAAAAGGTTATTTTCAAAAGGAAATAACCAATTAATTAATATCAACTTAATTAACTCATTTTAATTAACTTTCAATTTCAATTCAACTACAACAATTGCCATTGATTAACTATCAACCGTAATCTCAATTAACTAAACGAGTAATTTGGTCTCTCTCCCCTTAAATTGTAACAATTAATGGTAATTAGTTATTAATAATATCCCTTTTGAAATGGGTATAAAAGAAATAATTTTCCTTAGGAAAATTAGATCAATATTTTTATTAATCTAAGATTAATTTGTGTCAAATTTCTCTTAGAGAAATTATTGTATCTCATGATAACCTTGTCTTAATTAATTAACTTTAATTAAGTTACCTTGTTTTTTTTGTTCCCATTTGTGTTCCCCATATTTACTCTTATGTTTAATCATCTTCATATTTACCGTTTTCAGACTCGCAGTTAATTTGGTTTTGTCAGTTCAAGAGGTAGTCATTTAATCACAATAAATATTTGATTTTGGGTTATGAATTATAAATTGTCACTTGGTTATTTTTATCAATCTTAAGACAACGGGAAGTAACATCCTGAAAATCGTTGAGGAATATTCAAACTCTAACGGTTTCAAACATCCGAATATTAAAGTGAATTACCGAGTTTTCTCAGTCTCTCATTTTAATCTACGACAATACAAAAAAATTGAATATTGTCCACCAAAAAAGTAAAAAAAATATTTGAATAAATTCAAATCAATTGATAGAAATGAATATAATATATCCTTCACCGTATATGAGAGGCATGATTCTTGAAAACTTGGCTTTGCAATATTGGAAAATCAACTAAAGAATCTTCTTCCTGACTTAGATTTGAATCTTTTTGAGAACTTTTTTCGTCATCATTGCGAGTCTTTTCATCTGATTCTTTCTGGCGAGTTTGATTCAATTCCTTGTTCTTTGAAAATAGGGCTCGGATTATACGTGAGCGAACTTTGTTCATAAATTCATCTGTATAACTTTCGTATCCAGAAACTCTGAAAATATGGTCTGGAAAAAGATTAGCTATTTGTTATGTTTTGTATTAATTGAATCATATCATTGACATCAAAACTCACCTATCAATGCATTCAGGCGCTTTAAACCTAATTTAGGATCGAATGATCCTTTGAAAGGCTTTTCAAGTGGATCAGGAAATCCTAATACACATGGAAAAGGAATTTTTTCTTTCTTTTCTGAATTCAAAGCTTTCAAGCAACACTTTTCCAATTCTTCTAGCTTATAGCTTTTTTCCCAAGCGTAACGTTTTCAATATAACATGGTGGAAATGCAGCAACAACAAACTGATAAGCAACAGAGCAATAATCATTTAAACGCGCTTCTTTCATCGCTTTCGTGTATCCATCGAGCGGCAAACAAAAAATACCTTCAAGAAAAATCTTATTCTGCGAAAAAAGAAGTAAATGATTGTGATTAACATGTAAGGAAAGAAAATGAGGGAAGAATCTTTACCTCTGTTGTTTTTTTGTATGTTTTGTCAACTTGGTCAACTAAATGATCTTTTGCTTTGTTTTCCTCATCAATATCAATGAGAGAAAATATGTCTGATGTGATATCAATAAGGGACGAAATCAAAATATCATTAAGATTCATGTCAGACATGAGTTTCTGCTTTCAGGTGGTTTCAGTTAACTTTTCGCGAATTTTGAGAACCTTTTCTTTCTTTTCTGATAACTTGTCACTTTTTAAACTGAAATGAATCATTTCATCAGAAACAACTTCTTGAATTGTAAATTTTGTCGCTTCAATTTTAGAAACATTGGTAGAAGTATTCTCTGGATCACATTCTACTGAACAATCTTCGTCCTCATCATCACTTTCGTCGCTATTTAAGTTGCTCTTCAACGAGTCATAAATTTCAACTGGATAATTTTGAGTTTCAGGCATCGTTGAAGTTGTAGAATCCTTCATTTGCTCACGGGAAAAGAAACTATGCACTTCATTCAGCTCCATCTCAATAAACTCGATATCTTCTTGCATCAGCGCTGAAGGATCATGATTGATTTCAATCGGAAACTCATGAAAAGATATGACTTCTTTCAAGTTTGACCAATGTGAGTTTTTTAATGTTCTCTCGAAGATTTTTTGTAAGGTTTTGAATGAATCTAGGATTGAAAAGAAGAACAAATTGTAGAAAAAATAATTCGTAAACCTCATAATTTACCTCCTATGGCGATCACTTTGAAAGTTACACGTTTTTATTTAGCCATGTATAAAAAGATTCATATCAGGATCAGAAATGAAATCACAGTTCTTATCAACTGATGAAAATCACTTTGTTTAACTTTCACTAGAACAGGTTGATTCAGAGGTTTTTCTCAACGGAGTCAACAATAAAGGCAGAATAACCAGAAGAAAAGTTTTGTCGACTATCGAAGTTTCTGTTGATGTAGATGAATCTGAATAAACACTAGATTTCTGATCATCTTTTCTTCTCTTTGCTGGTGTCACACATGAGGAATTATTTACATAAGATGTTGAGGACTTTTCTTTATCGGCACTAGATTTGGACTTCGTGTAAACTTTTATTGGAGCATTAACAACTGGACACTTGTACTGTTTATTGATCTTCTTGAGATGAATTGAATCTTTCACATGTTCCTTATTACCACGTTGCATTGTCGAAAAATACTTGATGATTTTTAAATGTCGAAGAGAATCTTTACCAATGAGAGTTGATGAAACGAAGGTAAAATAAATTGTAATAAATAAATTGAGATGCCTCAGCTTTAAATTGACTCGATTTTGCTCACCAGAGCCAATAGAAATCGAGAAGAATAAATATCAAGGTAATTAAACTTGAAAGTCTCGAGAGACTAAAATAATTGCAAAAAAGAAAAATTTGAACAAAAATAAAGGTAAATAAAGGGGGGAATAAATGACTTCTGACCCGTTTTAACGTCCAATTGCTTGACTATTTAGTTTCATCACGTTTGAGATCTGATGATTCCTTGCCACTTTGCAACATCTGCTTCATTGCTTCATCTTTTTGAATCAGTTCAAGCAAATATTCGGGTCTTGATTTGAGAAATGACAACAATTCACGTTCAGCAATTTCATTTTTATCCGGTATTTTCTCAATCTCTGTTGTCATAATCAAGCGATTTTGAGATGAATCTTTTGAGCAGCTCGGTTTGTTTAGGTTTGATGATAATACTGACAAGTCTGGATCTGGAATAGATTTGAGTGAGCTCAACTCAGAATTTGAAATAGGTGAAGCAATTGCAGCATGATAAACAGGAGAACTGATTTGGCTTGCAATCTGTGGAACATCTAGTTCGTACACGAATTTTATCGGTTGTGTCGATGGATAATCTACCTCTGCCACCTTTCTTTTTTTAGCACAATCTGGTTCATTATCAGAAGAACGTTTTGGAGTTGTAATAACACTGTTATTTTCACTTTGTTGTGAGGAAGAATCGACTCGACATTCATCTTGGCTTTCATGTTCAGATGAATGAACAATAGTAGAGGCTATTGTTTCACTTTTGTTTGGATCATTTGGCACGTCGTCAGTTTTTGACTTTTGTTGATCGACAATTTCTACTGTTTCTTCATTTTCTTTTGTTTCTACACTTTCCTGTACATTTTCATCATTTTGAGTGAGACCGACGGCAAGATCATAATCATCACAAAGATCATCATCATCGCTATCATTTTCTGCCGCTTCTCTCTCATTTTGTTCTTCCTCAGCGTCGACAAAATCTTCTTCATTATCATCCTCGTTTCCATCTTCAATTTCTCCTTCAACGACAGCCTCTTGGTGAACTTTTTTTGTAGTAGTTTTTGACTTTTCTGGCAGGATCGTATAATTAATTGTTGGTTCTTCTTGGGCACTTAATCGAGAAACATCTAATTCGACTCCATCCATTTTGTCAAAGAGATTTTTATCCAATGATTTGCTGGAACCAGCCACTGGTTCTAGTGAATTTCTTTGCTTATTTGATCGCTTGACACCACGATCGGATCTCACGTCTTTGGTCAATTTTCTGAAGTTCTTTTTAGCTGCAGCGATTTTATTGTTTTCATGAATTTTTCTTGTGTAACACATTGCTTTGGCCAGAACACCAACAAGATCACGTTCAATATACTTGTCATATGATTTTCTTCCTCCTTTCCTAACACAGTGATCTAAAGAGAAAGAATTTTTAGTAAAGTTTCACTGTCGAAAAGAAACTTACCCAAAAGTGCTCTAAATCGACGTTCTCCTAATCCAGCCTTAGCACTTCCTTCTAAAGGGTTAGAAAGCGGGTCTTCATGGTTCCATATATTGATGAGAGATTGTTTTCCATTAGATCCACGGAGAGTTACTCCAATTACCCAGTGTTCGGGAAAAGAATAACGGATGATACTACTTAAGACAGCCGATGGCCCAGATTCAATATCATCCTTTTTATTTAAATTCGCCATTTTTAAAGCAATCCTGTAATCTTTAGCAACTAATGGAAAAATACCTTCGAGAAGAATCAGATCTGAAAGGTTAGGAACTTCTACTTGAAAGGTGGTATCTTCTTCGGCGATGATTCGAAGGTCTTCATTGTCGGGAGAAAATGACTGATAAAAATCACAATTTTCAACACCACCAGTGAATCTAACAAGATAATCGAGAACCTTGTATGCTTCCGGCAAGAAGATTTTCACGGAAGTTTCTGTTGGTTTGTCCAGGACAGAGCGCATCTTTGACAAGCTTGCGTGAATTTGATCAAGACTTGAATTAGCCGAATCTTTCATTTCCTTTACATGTTCGCGTCTATTATGTTGAACAACATCTTCTCCTTCGTCTTGTTCATCTTCGTACTCAGAATCTTTATCTGAATCATCTGCTTCACTGCTTTCTGAACTATCGATATGAATCAGGTCACTGGGAACATTAGGAAAAATTTTACTTGGGGCAGGTTTAGCCTTTTCACGTCTTTTTAATAGATTAGCTCTATTCAGAAACTGATCAAATTCATCCTCAGAAGTCACTTTCAATGACTCTCCACTTCCTTTGGATAAGGTTAACCCATTGATTGCTAGCCAATGTACAATTTTTTCTTCGTATGAAGGAATCTTTTTTTTCACTCTTTTTGAGATTGATTTACAAAAAGCACTGTACTTTACAGCCAAATCTTTAGAATCATCTGTGGAATAAAAAGGAGAAGGAAAAGAATCTTATTAATTAGAAAATTTTAGATGAAAAGCTTATATCTTACCTCCGACGGCTACAATCATGATTGGTAATGGTTTACACCGTTCTAGCTCTAAATAAGCTAAATTGGATTTTCTTATTTTCATTGGAATAAGATTACTTGGAATAAGATTTTCACTGATTTTAAATCCAATTGGAACTGTTTTTTGCTTTGAGTTATTATAAGAAACTCTAACCACAGCAGCAACTAATTTTTGACCTTCCATTAGACCGAGAAAGGAACCAATTAAAGTTCGTTGATTTTTGATGATTGGAGATTTTTTTCTTTTTGTTAAAACACTTTCAGGAGAAAATCTATGAGATTTAAACATAAAACTAATACGAAAACAAACAAATTCAATTTCTAATTAAGATGATTAAAAATAGAGAAACTAAACAACTTAACAAAAACGTGGGTAAAAAGAAAATGAGATTAAATCGAATTTAAATTTAATGGAAATCTTATCTCGTTGCTTAGCAACCATTTAAATTCTTTTTTATTTTTGTTCTATTCTAAACTAATTGTTCTTTTCTAAGATAAACGCTTATCTTCAGTTTTCTTTTATCTTTTGGTAAAGATAAGCGTTTATTTAATTTGAATTTATCTTAAACAGATAAGATTTGTTTCCGGTTTTGATTAATTTGATTTCCTTATCCTTTTAAGATAAGTTTAGTTTCTTTAATCAACACGTTTTGTTTACAATTGAATTATATTTGTGAATTTGTTTTTACTTTCAAGATGAATGAAAGTGGTTCATCAAAACGATCAATCAATCGTCGTAAACGGAAGCAAAATCATCATCAATTTTCTGATTATGTGTATAGTCTACCCAATAGTGATCACCAAGAAAATGTGCCTCAAACTTCCGTTTCATCTTCTTCACAAGAATCATCTCTATCGTCTCTATCTCATCATTCTAACTCATCAAATGAATCTTTCAACTTTGACTTTTCTGGTCTCATCGAAGACAGTGATCCAGATATTGGTGATGATGAAGTGTCAAGTGTAAGTCCAGATAAAATTTCTTTTTCACATGGTGTTTTGTTGGCAATAATTTCATGTCCGGGTGTCAGCTTGAGCTCAGCTGAAAAAATCACACATCTTTTCAATGCTTACACCAAAAGATTTGGAAGTAACAATAGTCTTCTCCCAAATATTCGTTACTTTTGGGACCTTCAAGCAGCTACGAATCCTGTCAATGTCTATGTAATATGTGAAAATGAACATTCACATGGACCTTTTAGAGGTGAGCCGAAAAGATTTGGCTCATATAATTGTCAAGGAAACGATATCCCGTTCAACTTAAACAGGACAAATATTTTATCCATTTAGAATTAAAGCAGCAATTGATGAATCAATTGCCTCAATTACCTAAATCGTGTTGGGATGAATCTTGTTTCAGTGAGCTAGACATTTGTCGTTCTTCTGAAGCAAAGAGAATCAAATCTTCGTATAAAGATAAAAGGATAAAAAGATTCACATTGACTCTGCATACAGACGAGGTTGCCCTTGGTAACAGTTCAAACGTCTCTATTTTTCCTGTTTTCATCACCGTAAATGAAATGTCAAAAAAATTTAGGAAAAAGAATTTTTTTCTTGTTGGAATTTTTGTTGGAAGAAAAAAACCACCAGTGGAGATCTTTTTTGGCCCAATTGTTGACGAATTGGTCTCTCTATCAAAGAATTGTTTGATTTGGAAAAATTGGGAAAAGACTCAAATCAAATCGACTTTTCATCTAGTAGCAGTCATCGCTGATGCACCTATGCGAGCCTACCTACGCAATGTCAAGCAATTCAATCATTTGAATGGCTGTGATTGGTGTTTGGTGCAAGCAACTTCTGAAAACAGAGCTCGAGTTTATCCCATTGTTTCCAGAGATGATTCAACTGCTCTTCAAAGAACCAAAAAAGATTTCATCAACTTTGAAAAGTATCTAAATAACCCAGGAAGCAGAGCTAATGTCAACCGCTTTCTCGGATTATCAGGTGTTTCTCCTCTTTTGAAGTTGAAAGATTTCGATATAGTGAAAGGATTCGCGGTTGAACCCATGCACTGTATAGTGCTTGGAATCTTTCGATCAATTATCTTCAAAGGATGGATAAAAAATGAGATTCCCAATGTTCTAAACAACCGTATTGATAGAACAACATTTCGAACAAGATTAGGGGAACGATTAAAATCAATCAAAGTGCCTTCGGAATTGTCAAGACCACCAAGAGACTTTAATCAAATAAAGTACTGGAAATCATCAGAGTATGATAGCTTTTTGGCTTATTACCTCATCCCAACCATTAGAGGACTTCTCAGTGCAAAAGCTACCAACAATATAATAACTTTATCTAGAATTTACTCAATTCTCAATCTCGAATCGATTTCTAGTGATAAAGTTACCGAGATTGATAATCTTGTCAAAGAATTTCAAGAAGGTGTTTCTACTATTTACAAAGAAGGATTAAAATCCTACAACTTGCATATCCTCTCACATTTACCACAATCAGTTGACTCTCTCGGTCCATTTACCAGCATCTCTGCTTATCCTCTTGAGAACCAAATGGGAGTAATAAAAGAAAAAGTGAGACGGACATCTAATGTGGCTCAAGCTGTTGTTCGTGTTTTTTTGAATGATTTTCGATATCGAGAATATGTTCAAACAACAGTCAATCAATGGAACTTATCATCGAAAGAACGTCAACTCTTTGAAACTACAAATGAAGACGATTCGTCCAATTATCACCCGATTGAAGGATGACGAGTTACATAGAAACACATCAAAACAAAACCTAATTCACGAGGAATGTTGTTACTTTTCCTTTGAATATTTTCGCTCACCTGCAACACACGAAATATTACAAGTATATGTGTCAATTCGATAAGATATTCTACAAAAGTTATTGCCACAACAAAACAAGAGATGATTCTGTTGTTCGATTGAAAATAAAAGTTCTTTCAATTGATACAATTTTGAGCTTTTGAACAAGATCTTCATAATGGGAAATATCTTTAAATCAGCTCCAATCAAACACCAATTCAGAGGTACTACTGGTGAAATTTTCCTCAAATTCGATCATATTCACGAAGTAAATGGCATCGAAAATGGTTGGAAAATCTTCAGCATCGATGATATCGGTCACAAAAGTATTTTCATCGAAAGCCAAGTCTTTGATTACAGATACTCGAAAAATTTCGTTGTTGAACATATTCTACATAATAGCTGATCACTTTCTCATGATGAGAAGAACAAAAAAGAAAAAGCTAAATTCGTTCCAGCTGTTTGTTCAGACGCCAAATTAGCGTTTAATCCCGTTCATTTTTTTTCTACGTAGAATTTTTTCTCCTCATTTTCATCAAATTAATTTCATTCAATTAATCAATTATTTAAATCAGTTATATTACAAAATTATCTTCAACAATCAGTGAATCTATTATCAATTAATTCGAATTTATTCTTGGTACAATTTTTTTGTGATCTTCGTTTTCTTGAATCAACTCAGTTCAACATGGAAATTTCAATGGCTTTTTCTCAAATTTCTAATGGTGTCTTATTCAGTTTCAAATGTGATTTCTCCATCATCGAAAATCAACAAGTTTCCATTTCCTGTGAAAATTATTCTTCTTGTGAAATATGTTGTTATCCTTTGGAAAGACAAGATCATTCTCTAAATTCAAATGGACTCGAAAATTCAATTGAAGATGATTCTTTCTCTATATTTGAAGAAAAAGCGTCAGAAGAAAATGATCAATTCTCAATGGAAATAGACAAGCCAAATGAAGATAAAGACGACGAGGAAGAGGCGATGGACATGGAAGATGGAGGAGATTCTTATTACCAAAACCTCGAGAAAGCAATTGAAATGATGATGATAGACGAGGAATGAATTTTGTCCAATCATAGAAACAAATTGAGAATAGAATTTTTTCATTATTGTTTTTAAAGCTAACGCTACTATAAGCCAACAAGCCACTCTATTTTTATATTCATTTTCAAGAAGATTCATATTTACTATTTTTACTTGTTAACGTGATTCTCATCCATTTTTATATTTATTCCAAATTTTACAAGATTCTAATGTTCAAAATCTCTAAATCACCGAATTGTTAATCAAAACATTGTTTCCGTTCTCAAAAATTCTACCAAAAATCAAAGCCAAAGATTCTTTTCAGTGTCAAATTTTCTCGATCAACTTCCAATTTCAATCAATTGAATAAAAATCAACATTTAGACTATATTTTGACTCAATCCAATATTTTCATCCAAAACTTTGACTCAATTTGGAGTAAAAAACAAATCAATTAACATTCAAAAAAAATTTTGACTCAATTTTGACTCAATTTACTGTTTTTTACTCTCAAAAATTTTTCTTCTGTTGACTGGGAAGTCATAAATGAATTTCAAATATCTCATTTCATTGGTAATTAACTACATGAAAACAATACACAATTAATCTTGGTTCCTCAACGATAGATCAGAATTGGAGGAGGAACAAAAAGTCACTCGAATGTTTTAAAAACATCCAACTAATAATAATGATCAATTATAATCGAGAGAGAGAGAGAAACTTATTATTCCAATGGTAATAATAGACTCTAGAGGATAAACTATTGGACAATAGGATGACAGAAGTGGACAGAGAATCGTTGTAAAAATAACAGAAGAGAGAGAGAGAGAGAAAATCATTTATACAATTCGGTGCGTTCTCAGAATGATCAGCATCCTCATCATGAATTAACTAGAGATGTAGTTGGTATAAGAAGTTGTAACGTTTATTATAAACCCTTAACAGGAAGCTCTTTACTTGAAGAGGAGGATCTTGACTGATGAAGATGAGGAAGAAAAGTTTTCTCTCTCACTGTCCAAGAAGATGAGTGACATTATCCTGGTCAACTAAGGAAGAAAAGAATAGAAAGTGAATTAAAATGGATAAAAGAAAATAGAAAAAGGGAAAATCAGATAAGATGAGGATAAACTTGATTCGTTTTATCATATGTGTGTGTATGTGTTCATCTTCAATGGAAATCTAATGCTAAATGACAATTACTTTCTAACATTAAAACAACAAGTAGAAAATAAAATATATGTAATCTCTATTCCTGGTTAATCTTCATGCTTACAAATCATCTTCATGATGTACTAAAGGAAACTGAATATTACTTTTTTTTCTGCTGATTGTATTTACCATTTAGTAATATTTGCTTCTTGGTTAAAATATCATCTCTGAGTATTGAATCAAGTTAAAGTTATGGTTGAATTGTCATGAAAAGAAGTCAATGAAATGATAATTCAAAGAGGAAAACATGATCATGACAAAAATGAGTATTAAATTTGTTTACTTAATATTTTCACTCTTTTGATTCCTCATGTAACATTTATCAAAATTTTCAGTCATTTATATGGACACATCGGTGTTTCCCTACGGGTACTTGCTAATTTTTTAGTTTCATCATTTGTAATATTATAATCCAATACATTTTTACTCGGTCATGTGGTCTCAGAATCCTGAGAAAAGTTCAATAATACCAGTTGAACGTGAGTATTTCAACAACTTTTCTGTATATATTATATATAATCCAAATATCAAAAGATACTCATGAAAAGCATCAATAGTTCAGTAGATTATCAAATTCAAAATCAATGGTCAAGTTGATTTTCAAGTTTCCAGGGTAAATAAACTCATTCAAGGATGAATAACTGATAGATGACTTTAAATCAGATAATATCAATATAATATAATTCAAGCAAGTAATCAGAGTTATCTAGTTTCCTCATCAAAATCAATCCAGAATAAAGCAAAAATATATACACAAAAAATACTCTGAAAAATTAGAAAGTAAAAAATAATGAACGAGTTATAATCTGATGATAACTTTTGAATAGATCCAAAGTAAACTTGATAGATTATCAATAATCTAAATGTCTCTTTTGCTGTCATTAAGTTACATGTATCTTTGGACAAGACACATTGGTCACTATGTCCAAATGAATCAACTCTCCAGTTGATATTATACAAGTTGTCCAGTATTTTTTTGTGCTTCTCCAGGAAAAAAAATATGATAAACAAAAAATAGTTTCCCTTCAACAGAAAATACATTTTGACATAAAGTAACCTTACCATTGGAGTCCATTATTTGCAGATTAGGATCTTTCTAACAAAACTTTAATACATTTCAGTGAACAACAATGCACCACCATCATCATCACCATCACCATCATCATCATCGTTATAATATATTTGGAATATCTTTCAGAATAATTCAGAAATGGATAGAGAAACTTTCACCCAGACATGATAGGAAAAGTTATCAGAGCATAACTTTCAAAGTGAATTGGAAAACTGTATGAGGAAAAATAAGTAAACATTATCTTCCAGGTGAAGAAAGTGACTCAGAATAAGAAGGGAAAAAAGGAAAGGTAAGAAACGAAAAGTTCAGTGGGAACTCTGTGTATGTGTCTGTGTGTGTGTTCATGATGCTCATGATGATTGAGAAAGAAAGACAAGAAAATCTGAAAAAATGGATTGAACAGGAAAAGTTAATGTTGTATTGAAAAATAAATGAACGAATAAAATAAATGGTAAAAAATTACATGAATAAAGTTCCAGTTTAAAAGATATGAACAACTTCAATCTCTATGCATTAAATATCCAAACTGATTATCATTATGGTTCCGTTACCTTTACATTCATCTTATTTCATGATGATAATATTTCTTCACTGAGTAATAAAAAACACAGCGAATACTTTTTCCTCTTCCTCTTGCCAGTTTTTTCATCTCAGAAGATTAGCTTCAAATCATTTTCTCTCACATAATAAATGAAAACTTTCATCAGTTTAGATTCATGAACAAGTTGATAATATATCCAACTACTTATTGAGTAGTTATTATATATCAAAGAGTCAAAGACTTATCATATAATATTTAATATGGATTGATGGTTCTTCATCATTCTAACACCGTTATTATTATCATCTCAGGCTCTCACTCACTCACTCTCTCTCTCTCTCTCTTTGCTCTCTCGCTCTCTTTCATCATCATTATCACCCTTTTCCTAGTCATTATTAGTATTATCGTCATCATTTTTATCATAGTTTTTAGATGAGAATTAGTTTTTCTTGATGAGATTTAATAAGAACAATAGAGCTGATTGGTTTCTCTCTCTCTCCTTCTTTTCATATTTTCATATTGTTTTCATGAAACAAAAATCAGAGTATCATGAGAGAGAACGAGGGGTTAGTGGCCTCGATCCCCAATTCATCTTAAGAAGGCTTCAGATCTTATTTGCTTCCATCATGATCCACCCTCTCTGTTAATCTTTTAACTTTCTCATGATGAAATTTCAGCTTTCAAGATGAATTGAGAGAGACCAAGAGCTTGTGTGTGTGTGTTAATAAGTAAAAAAAAAAGTGAATTCTAGATGAACGAGATGAACATTTTTTCACTCACTGACTTGACTTTTATCCATCAACTTTCAGTGAAAGTTCATGTTGCTGCTCATCTGTTTTCCATGTTGATGCTATGTTATTATTAACATTATTATTATTATATTTCTCTAAGTACATTGGCTATTCTTTCATCTTTTTTTTCTTCCTTAACATTCCCATTATCATTTCTCATTCCATGTCAAGTAAAATGTTACCCAAAAGAGCAATTTACTTTTCTCCATCACTCTCACTCTTTTCTTACTCCCACTTCACCTCCCTTCTTCCTCATCCTCATCCTCCTCTTCGCCTTTCTTATCATCATCATCATCATCATCTTCCTCTCATCAGCATCACTTTCTCATCTCAACTCTCTCAACTAACTAACAAATCCACCAACTAACTGACCTTTACCAATGTCCATTACTCAAGTAAAATGAATTAATCAACTCTCAAACTTTTTCTGTGTATATATTAATATTTTTTGAATAAATTGTCTAATTACAATAAAGATAAAATGTAAATACAATATTATATTAACTCTATGGGAGGATGAGGGAAACAAAAATTGTACAAAATTATAATAAAAATAATTAATCGGCTCATCATCAGGAATTAATCTCATCTAACAATTAGTTCAAGGTACATGGATATGATTCAAAATTCATTAGAACCATTTAATCTCCATGTAAATTAACAATTAATGTATTCACAGTTATCTTAATTATCACTGATTTGACTAAATTTACTTTCGCATCAATTGTCAATTACTATTTACCATTTATTATTAATATTGCCAAGTTAATTCATGCAATTCAATGATAATCATAATTGTTTCATTAGCTGAAGGATAAACGTTTTCCTTTCAACGATAATAAATTAACACGATTAAATTTAATTGTATTATCATTATTTATATATTTCTTTTCAATTGTTTAATTGATTCAAAAGTATTGGGAATAAAATTAAGGATTAAGGAGACTGTTAATCTTTCATGATGAAAACCATTAGACAAATATTATGACAATAAAATGACAGATTATGAGATTAATAAGATAAATTGTTTGTTTCCATTTCTATGGAAAGTAATACAATTTAAATTTTAATTTACTAAATTACGCTCATTTTGATGGGGAAATTTTCACAACATGAAATCTATTCATCTTATATAAACTTTTTTCTCTGAATATTCTGTATTCAGAAAAGTGTGAAAAGTTCATTCATTTTAGTTAATCACAGTTAAGTTAACAGGGTGAAAGTTATTCAGTGTCAACATTATGGTGAACTGTTTGTACTTATTTTTGTTCATTTTTCACCATCAATTCAATTGGTTTATTCTAATTATTATTATTCAGGTTATCGTCAAGTTAACAGAAAGTTCTGAGAAAGAATTGAACAGATGATGAGAGATGATAAAGAAAGGGATGAATGAAGAAAAAGAGTTTGAATTTATCTCTGTTGTTCTTGGAGGGAAAAGTTTGTAATCTCCTCAAGGATTTGGATTCTTTCATTGAGCTGGTTCGAATTCCCTTTTGGTTTTTATCGAAATACGAAGAAAAATAAAAAGTGGTCAAGAAATGTTCATTATCATGTTTCTCTCTCTCTTACACTTTTCTTGAGTTGATCTTCGTTCCAAAGTTACTCAGTAATATCAATGATGAAGTGGTTCAGTTGAGTGTTACACCATAACCATCATGTTGACATGATGATGTAAATAAAAGAAATAAAAGTTGGCCCAATTGTCCATCAGTTTCCGGATACTCATTCGATTCTTTCATGTTTCTTCTTATTCTTCCTTTCATCATCTTATCTTCAATTTTCTATTCTATTCCTTTGTTAATATATATACACCTAAGCTTCAGTTTCATTATCTTTCTTCATCTCCTTTCCTTCATCTTTTATTCTCATTTTCTGATCAGAATAATAATGACCAGTAAATGTAAAGTTGTCAATTGGATTTTCTCTTGTAATCATTAGTCTGTCTCATCACTTCATCTTTCATTCACCTTCATCCGCATCCATTTTATATTCTTTTTCTTTTTTCTCCTCGATTTCAAGATGAACATTCAGATAAATTTCAAATAAAACTTGAGATAAAAACGATTACAAACCTAAAAATTGACCAAAGTCAAGATCGTTTTCTGATTGATTTCGATACAATAAAATTCGACAACAATACAATACATAGAATATATTATAAAATCTATTGTTCGAATTGTGACCAACTAAAGGTAAATATCAGATAGAAAAAGAGTCATTGAGATCACTCAAAGTTTCAATAAAATTCAATTCAATGTCATGGAACACAAATTGTGAGCCAAGTGGACTGATTAGAAACGGAAGTGAAAGTTAACAGAAATCAACTGAATCTTTTTCAAAATCTAATATCTAATAATCATTGATGTCGAATGTCCATTGGGAAAGTTCATGTCCATGTCCTTGTTCGTGTTCGTGTTCATCTTTGTCGTCCTTTTGATTATCTATTGAAAAGCAAGAAAAAAGTTGAAAAGATGATCCAGTTTACTTTGAGTAATTGGCTCTAATAAGAGGATATTAGAACTTTTTTTTTGCTTCTTTCAACATCCAAAACAAGAGACAAAATAAACTTGGACTCAGGTAATCAGTTAATAAGCTTGGACCTTTCCAGTGAACTGTTTAGTTTATTTTCCTGATTTCCAGTTCGATATTGTTGTCTAACTGTTGTGGTCGATTCGAGGATTTGTAATGATTACACTTAATTCATTAAAAAAAGATCTTGGAATTAAATCAAATCTACTCGAGTGTTAAATCAATGATGAGGTAGAAAAAAATCATCACTTTCAACTCTTATAATGGTCAACAATTTCATCTAACAATTGACCAGAATGAAATCAAAAGACTATGAGGATAACGATCCTTATGATTTTGATACTTTCGATATCGAAAGTTTAATAAAATGAGAGAAAAAAAATATAAAAGCCTAAGGAGATTAATAAAGCTCGAAATGATTTCTTCTTTTGATTGACTGGACATTCGAACTTATCAGGCTATTTTCAGTTCTCTTATCGTCCAATTGATTTTAGAAAATCATAAAAATTTACTGTTAATTTCATTTCGAAATCAACTACATGGTGATAAACTTCAGATTCTTTCATAAATCTTCGCCTTTATCTGTGCTATTTTCGTAAATTCACTTAATATTTGTATTTTGTTCTTTTTTTCTATTTCATGATGATTATCATCTTCATCTTTTCAACAATTTCGACCCTTCAGCTGTTTATCTTCCTTTCATTTCCTTTTCGATTTCCCTTTTGCTCTTCTTCCTCTTTAGATCTCAACTTTCTTCGTTCCATGAATCATTTACTCTTTAGAACTTTTTTTCTCATCTATTCTTTTGAATACTCTACTTTCGTTAGAATAAACGATCAAGTAGAAATAAAAAAAAAGATCTTCACCCAAAAGATATTCGAAATTGATGATAATCTATACAATATGAAGATTTCACTCGAATTTAAGATATTTTTCTGTCACCAGTTTCCGGTTCTTTTCCACTACTTGATTCTTATACTTTTCATTTCTCTCCTTTTTTTTCCGTATCACTTTTTCTTCTTGCTTCAGATAACTTATCACATGGAACAAAGTAAAGATGATAGAGAGAGAAAGAGAACAAAAAAGAATCCTCACCATGGAGCTAAATCATCAGCATCGTTTGTCACATGCAATTGTCTAGAAGAAACCAGGAAGATACTTTGTTATCATCTTCTCCCTTCTCATCATTCAATCGTCACCAATGAAAGAAGAAGAATGAAAAAAAAACTTTTCTGATGAATTTTTTTTTCTTTTTCTTTGTGTTTTCATCTGCGAGATAAAGTTCAGTTCTTATTCTGAACTTTCTCGTAATTTGCTTCCGAAGTTCTTACTCTTATCATCATCTTGAGTTAACAGTTTTTTTTGTTTATACCTTTTTATCTTCTCCATCTTCATCTTTGATCCTCATCATTTTTTTTTCATATTCTTCTACATTATTCATCAAATCAAACCTCAAGTTGCACGTTTTTTTTTTGGGTGAACTTTTTTCCCTACTAACCTCAGAACTGGTTCATTTTTTGTTCTTTGTTATTTTTTCATAACAAATAATCCGAAAGAATGAAAAAATCTGCTTCTGATTTATTGAAACTTGAGACTTGAAGTAGAAACTATTAGCTTATGAGAGATGAAGAGAGAGAGAGAGAGAGAGAGAGAGAGAGAGAGAGAGAGAGAGAGAGAGGATTGAGTTTGTAGAGTAAATGATTTCCTTGGCAAATATTTTTTTCTCCCTTGATTTCACCTTATAAACTGACATATGAAACTGAACTTGAAGCTAGAAAACAAAAGATTTCATCATGTGCATGATGAAAATTGAATCTTTACCATCAGAATTCATCTTATTTGTGGTTCACATTTTTTTTCCCATTTATTAAATAAACTTTTCAATTATGTGTCGATGAAATGAATCACTTGAATTTTCAAGTTATCGAGTTCAAGGTTAACTCGAGTGAAATAATAACAAATATTAATAAGTTCTAATATTTCAACTATCGGTTGAAAACGGAAGAGGTAAGAATAGTTCATTCGTGATGAATACGTTACATCAATCAAATCTTTAATTGTTCAAATAGAATCACCAGAATTTTCTTCTATAAAAAACTAACTCATATATATGTGATACGACAATTTGGACCTTATTCATTTCGAAACTTTTTTTTTCACTTGAACATTTGTCGATTCATTTTAGTAATTTATCTAAGTGTTGACAAATAATTTCTTAGCTTCATGGGGACAACTGAAGATGAAAGAAATTGCAATGAATTTCTTTTCTTTTTCTTTATCATCTTCAACACCTTTAGATTTCATGATGAAATTACCATGTAACAAGATTTAAGATGAACTGTAATTTCATGGTTAAGTTAGGCAAGTAAAAATCATCGCTTCATGATTGAGATTTATTAAAACCCAAATGAATAAGAGTTGATTATTTACACGGAAAAAGTTTTAAGCCCTGAGCTTTTGCCCTGAAACTGATTCAGTGTTTCCAAGATTGTGGAACAAATTTTTTCGGAATCACTTTAATATAATTAACTATTAGAAGGAGAATAAGAAAAAGTTGAGAATCAAAGCTTAAATCAGCTTAGTAATACTTTGGGTTTTTCTCCATGAATACAAAGGAGGGAAGAGATGAAGAAAAGGAGAGAGAGAGAAAAAGAAAAGAAATAAATTCTTTTAACTTTAAATTTTCATCTACTCTGTCATTCTCATGTCACTTTTAAATGTCTTCCCTGGAAAAATCTCGCTGATATTATTACAAGTTACATCCTGGTTCATTGAGTTATTCCTTTGAAGGTTCAGCAGAGAAAAAAGTTGAGCAACAAAGTGAATTGAGAAAATACCAGAACATAGAGAATGGAAAATAGAAAAGGAGAAAATAATTCACCAAGAAATGAGAACAAGAAATTTATATAATATGATATTCTTGGGGAGAAAACTGCAGGTGAGGTTGGAAATAAATTCGAAAAATTGAAAAATAAACTTTACTTTATACAACTTTTGACAAATCTATCAAAACTTTTCTCCTTGTCTCACTTTCTTCAGTCATTTTTCATTTCAATCTCAAATTATTCAACTTAAAAGCTCAATCTCTACATGAGAAAAATTCTTATAATTTTCGAAAAAGATGAAAAATAACATGATAGAAATGAGAGAGAGAGAGAGAGAGAGAAGGTGTAATGTGATGTAACTAGAATTGAATAACAACTGAGAAAAGAATGAGTCGTAACGAACTTGCTATCGTGCGAATAGAATGTCATAACTATGTTATGATGATGAGAGAATATTTATTCTCATTGTATTAATATCATTCACTTTTCGACTTATTCAATTCGATTTTTAATATTATCTCTTCTTTCGTAAAGAAATGACAATCATTCTCATTCCAGTGCTGGTCTAGTGAAAATAAAACGAAATTATTGAACAAATTGTGATGAAAATTTTTTCTTGTAATGTTACAAAATTATTTCATTTTATTGATTTTTGTTATTACACTTTCGATTATTATCATGAAATCATCGATTCCATGTCATTGTTGCTGAAAAATTTTATATCATCACTTTTTTTTTCTTATTACTTTTTTTGGAAGATTTTAAAATCATCCAGTTGACAGTGAATATGGAGAAATATAAATAGTAATTCAGAATGAGAATGAAATTTGATTGTTTTCATTTGCAATTCTTAGACTTTGAGAAACTCAGATAACATTGAATGAATGGACATGGAAATCAGATTGGAAATTAAAATAACAAGTGACAAAAACAAGTGTCAATCTAAAAAGTAACAACCAAAGAGTAAAAGAAAGTGACTCAAGCCACGATTCTATACAGGGTGATTCAGCTAAGTTACTACTATTAGTCGAGCCAGAGATCAAGATTCATTTGAATTCATTTATTTGAGTGAAACAAGAGCCAGTTAAAAACATCCAGCTGATTTTTGTGATGAAAATGAGTTTTTTTTATAAACATTAGATATTAATAATAATTGTCAAGTCAAAATTGACTATTTCAAGATATTATAACATCTAATTCTGAAATGTTAGAATACCAAAAGGTTGCTGATAAAGGTACCCATTGATATAAGGGTATTCACTAGTTCTCAATATTTTAATTGTGCAGTTCCCAGTATGGAGGTTATATCTGAGATGATCGGAGATCATAGATTGACCTAACTTTTGGAAATTGGAAAATATTTTCACAGGAATACATTTGATCGTATCGATGTATTAATACTTACACACTTTCTTTACCGAGAGATTTTTGACCATCCAAATACTCAAGCTCCATGCTTAGCCTGAACAATTCAGATAATCTTGAATAATCCAAAAGGTTCCAATTTTGTATAGCGATTGATAAATTGAGCTAATGAAATTACACATGTTGGCCAGAATATTGTATAAGATATTCCAACGCAATATTGTATAGTGATTATTGGACTTTTCATTGACTCTGATGAACGGTGTGTCCAATGAATGAAATAGTTTTTTATTACCACAAATTTTGAGTAATTTGGGTGATGAAAAGAAAATGATTGTTAATCGATGCCCACTGAATTCACTAAGATTATCTTCCATCAAAAATCGGTCTAGTTCACCTCTGCTTGAGTAAATTCGTAATCCAATTCATGAGATTGCAATACAACTTCTTCGATCGAACCTTTATAACCAACATTTAGATCAATTTTCGATATGAGGAAATTGTTTCTCTCCTTCTATTCCATGGTCGGGATAATCCAAAGTTCTAATCGAAGAGAAATACAAAATTATAGAGAAAATATAACACGAGAAATTAGCTAATTAATAATTAAGGGAAACAATTAAGAGAAAACGAAACAAGAGTAATAATGTTAATGATCAACATGGAAATAAACATTTCAAAGTTTTTTCACTAATTTTTCTTTGGACCTTTAAATTGATTAAATTAATTTCCAATAACATTTACACCACCAATCAAATCATTTGAATAACTAAATTAGAAATCACATCAACAATTAATAATCAATGATAATTGTGTTTTCTTTCATATTTTCCTCTGACCATCATTCCGATTATATCCGATTATTAATCTCAATTATATTAGAGGTCAATCAGTTATTAGGTAGTAATTAGCTATTATTAATAGATTTGATTGTGATTTTTACTTTTGTTAGTTAAATGAAAGAGAGTTTGATTATTTAAATGGTGTTGAATTCAATCAATGGAAACTTATTGATCTAAATTTATTGTAAAGAAAAACTTCAGAGAAAGATAATAATCACTGATTGAAAATATCCTTTTCTCATTAGTTTTTCTTAATCAACATGGGGCTCAGTGGGAATCTCAATCAAGTGCGCTTAATGAACTCCTACTTGTGTTCAGGCCAACATGAGTGGCAATATGGATTGATCATCTCTCCTATTGATCTTTATAAGGATTTACTTGATTTTTCATCAGGTTTAATTGAAGAAAGGCGACATTTAGAGGTAATCATTCCTGATTGTGATTGATTTTCACAATAATTAAGTGATTTGAAATTACCAGTAGTTATACAGCTTCCAGTGCAATTTTCAAGGGAAACATCGGAAATTTGGGTAGGGTAAGATCTTTGATTCCTCGATGAAAGGATAAGTTGTTGCCTTTGTTGAACTGAATAAACGACATTCGAGATTTGGTACAAAATTCATCTTCGGAACAAATTTCACCACAATCTTGATCGTGATCTCGCTGGATAACTTTGGTCGGATTCTCGACTGTGAAACCAGGAGTCTTGTAGAAATCGTATTGATAACTTGGTCTTTCCAATAGTTTACACGAAATGTAAACGACACTTCCAAGGTACGAAACTTGTATATCTGGTATTCGAATCTCGGGAATAAATGAAAGAACTTTTCTGGTTATCGCTTTTAATACTTCGTCTTAATCTTTCCAAGATTCAAGGTCATCTTTTTTACCAGAGAAAACGATTTGAAACCAAGTGTAGTCTTCAGGTTTATCGAAACATTCAGAGATGTCAAATCTTTCCTCGAAATCGATTGCTTTTACTTAATATTTGATCACTTTAATATCTGATTGTCTTTTATCTTATATCGAGAAATTTATGCTGTTGTAACGCTGATCCATTAGGTTGAGTGAAAAAGAGAGCAGTTTCCATGTTCAGATAAAAGTATCGACCTGAGCAAAACTGGGGATCATAATAGTCACAGAGGTAAGTTACTCGCACCCATGTGCTAGCCAATCATTAATAGTTGATTTCTTAACATCAGCAGTTAAACAGTTTGACAAAACAATATTGATCAATATCGACAAAAAAAAAATGATTCTTTAGCTTCTAGATGATACTAGAAAAATTTGTGTTGATAATCAGCTCAATCGCTTACTACTAGCATAAAGTGTCCAACGAAATTGAGTTAATGAAAAGTTTAATCGGCTGTTAATAAATGACCAGAACCAGTTCAACTTTACTAATGTAGATATCCAATTTGATGGACACCAAGTGACATTATAAGAGCAAGTTGAGATACTGCAGTTTCTACTTCAAAACCATTTTCCATTGGAAAGATAGATCAGGATTAAAATTATTCATCTCCGATCCACATGTGAGGTGTTTTCAACTGCGGGGAAAAAGTGATCAACGCCAACACTCATTGTTAGAAAACGCCTGCATCTTCATAATGGGTTGATTGGAAATTCCATCCATCTACTTGTTAGAATATGGAGACATTAATCCAATATGATCCCATTAGAAAACAAAAGATTCTAAAAAGAATAGAAAAATTGATTATTTAAAAAAGGAATAAATGATCAGCAATCTTATGAATTATGGGCCAATGAATTAGAAATTAAAGAGAATGGAATACGATGTAACGTTTAATCAGATGGAGACAAAAAGAACAAGAGATTTAGAAATAGAAGAGAAAAAAAACAAACCCATGGTGGTGATAGAAAATTATCATGTTGAGATTGACACAGAAGAAAATTCAATTCCAATGTTCCATCCAGAGATTTTATCTTCAGGGGTACACCCATTTTCCAGCCTTGGTGTTTTTACCTAATCACAGTTGATCAAGTAAATGATTGTAACAATTAAATTGTTACCTGGATAGAGAGAGAGAGAAAAAAAAGTGAAAACAGTTATAAATTATAACTTATAATCAAAGAGTAGAGATCCGAGTAAATCACTCGATCGCAATCGATGTTTTTCGGAAATTGATCGATCTTTTTTTCGAAAAGATCGATCATCCCAGACAGGGAGAAAAAGAAAGAGAAAAAAGTAAGAGAATTTCTCTTTCACATTTAATGGCGCGAATTTTTTTCTATTTAAAATTGATTAAAAACTTTTAGAGAAATTTGATCAAAGATCGATTGATCTTTTTGATCGATTTGAGATTCGCTGATCGTCCATTACTAAAAGTCACTTAAAAACAACTTGTTTCTTTTAGGAACCAAAGAGATTGACATCGCTGCTACACTGGAACACATTAGAGACCAACGAGGAGGAAGCGTCAAGTCAAAGGCCCAATTTGAGTTCGTTCTCGAGGCCATTGCCTAGGAGGTTTCGGCCATTCTCAAGACACTTAAGCCCAATTGATGGAGAAGATAAATTGATTACTGTTGGTAGATTTGAACAATCAAATTGATTCACCAAATATTCACTGACTATGACTATTATCACCACTACAACAACACCGACATCATCATCTTCACCAGAGATTCAAGAAAATGAATGAAACTCGTAAATAGAATTGACGAAAATTCTTTGAGCTTAAAAGTGAAAGTGTGAAAATTTTTCGTAATCTGAGAAAATAATGAATAACAATTAGTATTTTATCACAATTAAAGTTTAATTTTCAGGAACAATAGCACAACAGGATAATGAAAAGAAATGGTTAAAGTCTTTCCCATCAGGTGAATGAAAATCTATGAGAATCATTCAAATTCAATTGATTTCTATCAATTATTTTACTTCGGGATTTGATATCATGGAAAGAGAGACATTTGATAGTTTCACTTTTTTGGACCTAAACTTATACCGGTAGTTCCACTCGAATCTCTTAACCATGGATGTCGAAGTACTTTGGCAATGGTCAGTCTTTTAGAGGCATCAGGTTCTAGCATTTGACGAATCAAATCTTTCAAATCAGGTGACAGTTTATCCATTACTTTAGAATTGAAATTCCAACTTTTATTAATCTGACAGGTGATCATCTTGTTAAGATCAGAATCATCAAAGGGAAGTGCGTTATTGACCATAACGTAAAGAACCACACCAAGTGACCAAACATCCGATAATCTTGGATTATAAGGAACCGATCGTAAAACTTCAGGGGCCACATAGGCAGCGGAACCACAGTAAGTCTCGGATAAAACACCACGACCTGTTCTTTGATCAAAACAGTCCCGAGAAAAGCCGAAATCCGTTAATTTTGCATTCTTACATTTATCTAATAAAATGTTCTCTGATTTTAAATCCCGATGGGCTATTCCATGGTCATGAATATATCTAAGTGAAGGTTATACAAAGGAGTAAAATCATAAGAGGAAATATTGAACAATTGGAAAATACAAATAATTACCTGAGGGCTTCAGCAGCTTGTTTGAACCACAATTTAGCCTGAGGCTCTGAAATAGCTCCATGCTCTTTTAGATGATCTAAAATGTCACCTCCTTCAGCCAAATCCATAAATATATAAATTTTGTTGCTTATTGTCATAATTTTGTGAATTGTGACAATATTTGGATGTCGAAGTGTCTGGAGAGTGTGAAGTTCTCGAGGTAAAAATTTTTGACGATATTCGAACGATGTTTTAGTTAAATCGATCACTTTAACAGCGATATCTTTGTCGAGATATTTGGCCTTGTAAACTTTTGAGAAGCTTCCAAAGTTGATCTTATCCCCGATCTTGAATCCTTTCTTGTCCAACATTTTCGTTTCCTCAGGTGAACATGGATTCTCATCTTTTTTGGGAATATCCGATCTCTTACCACCCGCCATGTTTTTCATAGAATCAAGGAAAACTTTAAACGGAAACAAAATTAAATAAAGATTTGGCTATTTAATTGTTTGGGTCAAGTTAACAATATAAAAAGGATCAGTTTAGATGATCATAAAAAAAACAATAACAATTATAACAATACAAGGATTATGCTTGTTGAAAGTAAATCAACAAACAATTAGTAGATTGTAAAAAAAAATTCTTTTTTTTATTAGACTGGGATTAGTTAATTAGTTAATTTAGTTTTCTTATTCCAATTGTTAACATCTTTGAATTTTTCTCTATGGTTTCTCTTTATTAATCGAAAAGAAAAAGTTCAATCGAATCATTTATCGTGACGATTATCATCATTATCACCAAGACGAATCAATATTTACATGGAATTGAAAGGAAAGTGATAATAATAACCAAGAATTAAGAAGAAATCATGAGGCTGCTCTGAGTTTTTTTCTCCGAAATTTGAATTGGAAAATTTTCTTTCAGTTTAGTAAACAATAACCCGAGAAAGTAAAGTTGTAGTACTTTTCGTACTTTGTGGCAACTTTCATGAGCTTATGATTCTTGAGATATTCAGTGAAATCGCCCTGATGGATGAAAAGAAAATTCTGTATAAGAGGATTTGAATTAATCGCAAACTCGTTAATTGTCCTTAGTAACTAATTGTAACCCGAGATGGCGACTCAAGACACTTTTACATTTTCGTTTCTGTGTCTCCATCTGTTGGTTAATTAAGTTTCTAATTAAATTGAGTTTATTTCTTGTGTTTTATTTTACTCTATGAGAAGGTTAATTATCTAAGACTGATTAATTTAGTTGACCTTTAATCATTCTTCTGATGATTGTATTGTGAACAGTAATTAATGGAATCCAATAATAATAGTGATAAATGTAATTATTAGTTAACAAGTCGTTGGCGTTTAAAACATATCAAATATACAATTAGTTTGATGATGATGATGATTTATGTTATTAACGTTTAGTTAACAGTTTAATTTGATTTGGTTGATACAAAAAGACTTGAACAGCATCTGAATGACGCTTGTAATCAAATTTTATAACCAAATTAAGGTAAATGGTAATTCTGGTTGACTCCTTAGCTTTGCTGTTGATTAGTTGATTGCGTTCTAATAAATTGTAACAATATAATAACGAAGAAAATGAAATGAAATGAATCATCTAATTGTTTTGGATGAAGGACATTTCAATTTTTTAATTAATTAATTTCTTTCTATTGTTAATTGGTTAACCTCCATAACTATAGTTATAATTTCCTTAATTGTTAACCTCAACAAATCAAATTGATTAGAATCCTAATTAATTGATCTAAATAATTAAGAGATTATAATATCCCAACAATTAATAATAATTAATCAAAATTTCAATCTATATCTCAAGATATAATTATAGATGAAGTTAATTAAAATAATTAACTGAAATTTCTTAATTGTATTAACCTAAATCTCTTCATCTTAAGATGACCAAAAATTGGTTACAAAAGTAAGAGACCCGATTTTCTCTTTCTCTCTATCTTTCTTTTTACTTTCTTTTGTTTTTGGAAGATGTATTGTTAAGCTACAAGCATCTTTAGTTCATCTTTATCTTAACCATTTCGGTTAACCATATTTTTCATCATTGTCGAGACATAAGACAAAAAGTTACTTTGTAACAATTGTTTAACCTCATCACTAATGTGATTAATTTGGTTAATTTGATTTAATTGTGTTCCCCCAATTTAATTGTTACCTTCCTCATCATTAATTGATTCCCTTTAAATTTATTTTTGTTCTTTATTCTAAAAGAACTAAATTTTCCCTTTGTTCTTTAGTCGTTGTGATTTTCCCAACTATTCAAGTTGATCTTATTTTCTCTACAACGTACTCTTATTAAAAATTTTCAATTAAGTTCCATCTAAATCTTTAACAGTTAATGTTTAATTGTTACCTTGAATTCTAAAGAATTATCGAGTTTAAATGCAAGTGCTTAACATTGAGATCAATAGATCAGTAAGTAAAGTGAAGTGACACAATCCTAAAAGAATCTTGTATTCGGTAAATTTTGTGGGACCGAAAATCTTCTGTTTCCCTTCCAAGCCTAAAGACTTAATCTGAGTTTCATCTCAATCCATCCGAGTTTCATCTCAATCAATCTGAGTTTCGTCTCAATCTTAATCCATCGATCTAAGTGATCATCTAAACCTCATCATCTCAAATTTTCCCCCACAAATTGGCGACCCAGGCAGGATTGTGTTCATTTCTCCCCTTTGCTTATTCTTTTGATTTACTCAGCGTGAAAACGTTGTTTCCAGTGTTTTGTGTTTGTGTTTTTCTGCTCATCCAAAATTCTTTTGAATTATCTCCATCCATCCATCCATCTAACTCTCAATCAAAAATTCCACGGAATTAAATTCAATCCATCCATCTAAATTTCAATAAATCCATCCATCTAAATTTCAATTAAAATTCTACTGAATTATCTCCATCCATCCATCCATCCATCTTTCCATCTAACTCTTAACCAAAATTCTATTGAATTAATTTCAATTAATCCATCCATCCATCTTTCAATCAAAATGCCTCCTAAGCGTTCAAGAATCGCTGCTATTACTCGTGTTGCTGCTGCTCGTGCTGCTAAAGCTGCGAAAGCTACTCGTCGTGTTACTACTACACCCGAACCTGAACTTTCTGAGGATGAAACTCTCATCCCATCACCTCCATCTTTTAATGATATTCAAACCCCGGTCAACCCTCGACCACCCACTCGTGTTTCTACGATAATTTCCAAACCAAATCTCTCAGAGATCTCACATTCAACGAGATTCTCGAACTTTTCCGTCTTTGGAATTTCAATTCCAATTCGTTCTCTTGCCATGAAACGACTTACTGACATTGTGTCAACTAATTTTCTTCTTCTTGGAGAAAATCTCACTTCCGAAGAAATTCAATCTCTTCCTATTGAGGAAATAAAAAGCCAAAACCTCCCAAATTGGTTAACTGAATTCCGTATTCAAAATCTCTCTGAGCCAGAGATCCAAAATTTCATAAAAACATTGGAAGAAAACGAAATTATTTTCAATCTCTCCTCAGAACTTTATGCTCTCCCTCTCTCTCTTGGTGTTCTCTTAAAAATAAAAAACATTTTAAATTCACTCGGTGCAAATATTACCGATCCATCACCTCCATCAATCTCTCCATCTGTCAATTCAAATGACAATCTAACACCTTCAACTTTCTTCGAGTTAATGAAGCAGTTGAAAACGGATCCTCATGTACCCGAATTCCGTTCTGGTGAAGACCCCTATTCATGGTTGGTCAAAACTAAAGATCGTTTATCCAAAGAAAACGTGGATGACGAAACCCGATTACGACTTCTCCAAAAGTCTATGGCCCATGAGATAAAAACAAGTGCCACTGGTTTAGACGATATTACCAATTACCAGGAATACGTTGATGCCCTCTTCAAAGCTAAAGACCCTGAAAGCCAATATTCAGCGGACTTCGAATTAAGAAATTGTCGCTACAATCCCGAATTTCACCCTGAAAAATTCTTCTCAGACATGCGAAGGTTGGTAACCAAAGCGTTTGGTCCAACCAACGATTCCTCTTTCTCAATCTTGTTCTCAACACATCCTCGAAATATCAGAGATGATATTTATACTCTCGGCATAAATGATGATAAAACAAAATTTATAATCATTTAACTCGCATCCATTTTGATTACAAAATAATCAAAATCGCCAAAAGTTCAGAAATCAATCCCTCGAAAATCCCAACTCAAATCAATCGAATGAAAAATCTTCAGTTGCTCGAATGTTAAAAACTAACAATCCCCATTACTCTAACTCTAACTCTAATTATAAAAGGCCAAAACAGTTCATCATCCGCACCTAAAGATGCAAAGTTTTGCAACTATTGTAAAGGTGATGACCACACTATTGATGTTTGCTCTAAATTAGCCTACCGAAAAGCTCAAGAAGCTGCAGGAATTAAACCCCCTTACCAAAGAAAAGATCAGAATTACCCTCGTCAACAATTCAATCCCACCGTTACTCAAACTAATCTCGCTACCCTAGTAGGTCAAGATCAACCAACTCCTCAGGTACAACTTCCTCCTCAACCGATTAATACAATGGTTACCGTTCCCCAAAATCTTACTAACCCAATTCAGTTTGATTACCGTCCTCCCTCTCCTCCCGAACCAATGCAAAGTGGACTCCGTGGTAATGTTGGATTTGCCATATCTAAGGATATCAAGCAAATCTCGCAACTCGGTAATACCGCAATTGCCCACATGCCCCAAGTTAATCTCACTCTCTGTCTCCCCGATAAATCCCGAGTTCAAGAAGGTAAAGTTCTAGTTGATACTGGCGCTTCTGCTTGTGTGATTGATGCTGGTTTAGCTTCTTACCTTCAAGCTCATGTTATTCGAGTAAATCGAACTCTAAAAGGAATTGCATCCGGAGTTTATGTAGACTCTTTTGGTTTTTCTTACGCTATCTTTAAGCATGACGGAATGGATGAATCAAGAATCATCAAGTTCCAAATTTGTGACAAATTTGAGCCTGTCTTCTTATTAGGAAATGCTTTTCTTCATGTTTTTTATATGACACTAAATTCAGATGGAAATGAATATAACATTTCAGTGAAGAAAACCCAATTCTCCCAATTGTAATCCCGATTTTACTTCCGATTCTGTACTCCCGATGAAACTGACTTCATCATCGAAACTTCTATTAAAGTTACTGGTAATGCTTCTGATTACATCTTGGATTCTAATCCAGTTCCTCATCTCATTCGGCTTCAACAATTAATCCTCCCTCCAATCATCATCCAAATCTAACAACAATTAACATTCACCCTGATAATCAAAAATTCAAAAACTTTCCTCAACAATCACTAATTGCGCGGTGTATGCTAACTAGTGAATCTGAACTTAACGAATCTAAAATTCAACCTCTTCTTGACAAAATTAAGTCGAGAATCAATCCAAATCTCAATCCCTCTCAACAAGATGAACTTTTAAAACTTTTCGAAAGTTATCAAGACATTTTCTCTCAACATAAAAATGATCTTGGATTTGTCTCTTCAACTGTTTGCCCAGTTAAAATTGATCTCGAAGATCAAATCATCCCGTACCAAAAACCGTACAACTGTAATATCCATCGTCGTGGAGTTTTCCGTGAGATCATTAATGACATGATCGAACATGATCTGATCGAACCCTCTGATGCTCTCGGAGGTGCCCCTTCATTATTGGTTCCTCGATCAGATGGTACCCATCGAATGGTGACCGACTACCGGTTACTCAATAGACTCACTAAAATCCCAAGGTACCCGATGCCCCGAATAGACGATTGTCTTGAAGTCGTCCGCGGTGGTAAATTTTTCAACCTTTTTGACCTGGCACAAGGTTACCATCAAATTGAGCTTCCTCCCTCCGAACGAGAGAAAACCGCTTTTGTAACACCCGATGGTAAGTACCAATATAAGCGACTCCCTATGGGACTTGCCGGTGCTCCCTTTATCTTCCAACGCTTCATGAATAAAGTTCTGGAAGGACTTCAGTACGTCAATTGTATTGGATACTTTGACGATATCCCTGTTGTTGGTGTAACTTTTTACGATCTCATCAATAATACTAAATTGGTATTAGATCGATTAAGAAAATATAACCTAAAGGTTAAACCAGAAAAGTGCCACTTCGGTGAAACCGAAATTCTATTATTAGGTCATCTCGTCTCAGGCGAAGGAATTCGTCCCGATCCGAAAAAGGTTCAAGCCTTAGTGAATCTCCGTTACCCTAAAACTGTTCGTGAACTCCAATCCCTCTTAGGATGTTATAACTACTTCTCCAGGTACATCAAAAATTATTCATCAATCGCTGCCCCTCTCTATCGTCTAATCTCCAAAGAAAGAAAATTCAAAATTCTCCCTGCTGATAAACAAGCACTCGATTCTCTCAAATCATCTCTCATCAATACCACTCTCTTGGTACATTTCAATCCCAAACTCCGTCGAAAAATTTCCGTTGACGCATCTGATGTTGCTGTTGGTGGAATCCTATTACAGGAAGACGAAAATTCCGAAGACTTCAACCCGGAAAATCCCATCGAAACCGTAAGCCATTGGCTCCCAATTTCATTCTTTTCTCAAAAATTATTGAAGCACCAACTTCATTACAGTGTTTCAGAAAAAGAACTCTTAGCAATTCTTGTCGGTGTGTACAAGTACAGTCACTATCTTGATGGTGAAAATTTTCTAATTGAGACTGACCACCATGCCCTGTGTCAGCTCCCAAAAATTAACTTCAAAAACTCTCGTCTCCAAAGATGGTCTATTATGCTCTCATCTTATAATTTTAAGGTGATATATAAAAAAGGTCTAACCCATCCCCCTGACTGTTTCTCCCGTTATCAGTCCGAATGGGACCACAGAAAAACAATTGACCCCGAGAAGAATTTTAGACAAGTTTTCTTAACGAATATATCGAAGACCCATCCGATCATCACTATCATGATATTGGATTAAATCTCATCAATCTATCGTTCGAATCACCTCTCCTTGATTACGAACAAATCAAAGAACCTCCTCTCATTCTTTACTCCATCTCTTCAGAAATCGCTCATCTTCAACCTCAATCAAAATCATCTCCTCAAGAATTTTCCTTATGGAAGGAAAAAGTTAGAACTTCTCAGAAAAATAATCCTGATATTCAATCAATCATCTCTCAGCTCTCCAATCCAAATTCAATCGTCTCTAAACGATATGTCCTTAAAGACAATCTTCTCTATCGAAAAGACTCTCGAACACCCTTTGGTACTCGACTTGTAATCGACCCCGAGATCTTAAAAGAGATATTTAAATTAGAGCACGAATCAACATTAGGTGGACATTTCGCCACCGAGAAAACATATCTGAATATAGCCCGAAGATTCTGGTGTAAATTCTTATATGATGAAGTTAAAAAGTTATGCGAAAATTGTTTAGTTTGCAATTTATCGAAACCCTCCAACATCATATATGTTGATCCCTCCATCAAACCAATCCCTCAACAAATCTTCACCCGCTTTGAACTCGACGTTCAAGGGCCAATCACCATTGGAAATCAAAAGAAATACATCCTCGTCATTGTCGATGTTTTATCGCGATTTGTATACGCGAAATTAACCACCAATCAAACAGCTTCAACTGTAATTAACTTTCTCTCTCCCTTCTTTCATCTCTTCGGTTTTCCAACTCACATACAAACCGACTTAGGTACTAATTTCACCTCAGATGAATTCAAAAGGTTCATGGATAAACACGGAATCATTCATGATACAAGTACGTACCTCAATCCCAAGGAATAGTCGAAAGGTAATAGGACTATTGCCGAAAGACTTCATACATTTGTACCCAAGGAACAAAAATTAATTTCCCTCTCCAAGCATCTTTATATGCAATTAATTCATCCATCCACAAAATCACTCCTTCAGCCCCTATTTTCTTGTTTTTGGTCATGAGCCAAACAAACCCTTGACAATTACTTATCCATCAACAATTCCCCAGTGACCGTAAATGAAGCTCGAAAAATTGCTTATGCACGGCTTAATTCTCAACAACTCTACCAAGTTAACAGAACTAAATCCCTTCATCCTCACTCTCCTTATGCTATTGGAGATTATCTGTTAGTAAAAATGAATCTCAGTTCATCAGTTTCAAAAACTCCGTAATCGCTATCATATTTAGTTTGTGGTCTAAAGAAAGGTGCAATAATGCTCTTAGATACCTTAAGCTTTAATCTCTTCATTGCTAATGTTTCTAACACTAAGAAATATTCAGGTAAACTAACCACAGCAATGATTAACCTCAGAGATAATTTCTTTAATCCTGACTCATTTTTAGAAAATGAAAATTTCAATTCCCCAGAAATTGAGTTAATTACCAATAACCAATTTCAATCACTCAGTGATAATAATTATGATCAAGATGAAAATCAAGAACCAGATTTTCTTTCAAATGAAGATTTAAACAACTCAATTAACCCTAATGAAGATGAAAATCTAAATGAACTAATCCAAAACTCTCCTCAACCAAATGACCAATTTTCCCTAATTAACAATTCAAATTGTAACAATCAGTTGATTAATGATCACTCTGGTGATATATTAATCGATAATTTCAAGAAACCAAAAAGAAAGTACCGAACATCTGATCAACAGATTATTGATCAGCCCAAGTTAATTGTTAACAATCAAGAAAAAATCTTAACTCGACAACAATTAAAAAACAAAAAAGTTTTTGTATTGTTTAAATTGTCATTGTTAGAAGAAGATAATGAAAATATTTTTCTAATTAATCTTAATTGTTGTTCCCAATCTAATCATTATAATGATAAAAATCAAAAATTTTCTCAGAAAATTAATTTTGATCAACCCAATCACTTTAATGATTTTAATTTTTCGAAATTCGAAATTAGATCAACATCTGTGGGAAAGAAAAATCTTTTCTTTTTTAAGTTAACCATCTCCACCGAAGGCGTTAGTTTCGCTAATTACCTTTACCCGCCTTCCTCTTTGTTCTTATCTCAGTCAACCCATTGGTCACATCGAGTTAACATCTCTTCACTTGATTTCATTTTTCTTTTCAACATTGAAAATTGTTCATCGTCTGATTTGATCAAATCTTTAGATTTATTTAGTTTTCTCATCTCTTCATCTCACCTAAATTTCCTTAATTGTGAAAAATTAATTAGTTCAGTTAATTGTTTCAATCAAAATTTTCATCTCTTCATCTACCAAAAACAATCAATCGCCCTCTTCATCAGTGTTAAGTTAAGTGTTTCCGGTCAATTGACTCAAAGTGTTTCCCTCCACTTCAACCAATTTAATCATCTCCATCAAACTCTAATTAATCATCCATCTCATCTTAGCTTTAAAACGCTAATTAATCTCGTGATAAAAATGGACAACAATTCTAATTCACCACCCACACCTTCTAGTGTATCCGCTTCCTTCAACAATCAACGTGCCAACTCTCATCTCCTTAGATCAGTGATTCCTAATTGTGGTTACGAAAGTGATCCAGATTGTTGGTATGTTCCAGGCCCAATAGACAATACACCTCAACCAGAATTTCCTCTTGTTAACCTTGACTCTCCACCCAGAAAAAAGATCGATCTCAAAGTTGTTTCCTTCCGTTCTCCACTTGTTCATCATCGACCCCAATTAAAACGTTCGATTTCCGTAGAATCTTTGGATTCAATCGCCTCATCTCACCCCAAACAATTAAAGAAAATCACTCTCAGGAATCCAATGGAGGAAGAAAATAAAGGTAAGGTCGTTTCTTTGCCAAGTACTTCTCATGCTGAACCTTCTTCTTCTTCTTCTGATTTTCCTAATAAATATCCGAAACCCTTTGAATACCCAATAACACAGTAATGAAATTCCTGCTCTTCCGTTAGAACTTCCTCTCATGCTTCGATTGAAAATTCATGAAAATTAAAGCCTCGGTTCAAATGAAAATGAAACTTTAAAACAATTAAAGAAAAGTTCGAAAGAATGATTCGTGAAAAGATTTATTTGAATCTTTATCAAGATGAATCAATTTATTCTATTCCTCTACCAAAGATACCTAAAGGTATTTCAAGAAATTCAATCACTCATGAGAATCTAGACACCTTCATCGATGAAGTTCGTTGCTACTTTTGCGAACAAATCGCTCTCACTCCCCTCGAATGCAATTTCTGCAATCATTGGTATTGCACTAGATGTATCATGTTCATCCAAAATTTAATTGCAACCCTTAAACTATCACCTCCAAATCATCCAACCAAATTCATCTGTCTATTCCCCAATTGTCTCAAGAATTTCGCATCATTAGATGATTATCCTACTTATGGATTCGTTTGTTACTCTCAAACTTATGTTAATTATCGAAGTTGCAAATTCAATTGCCGTTACACTCTCTGTACTAGCCAGCTCAGTCCAAACTTATTCGAAGCCCATGAATCCCGATGCAGGTTAGGATTATTCAGAGAGGAAGTAGACCTCAACGCTATCCCACTCTTTCATCATGGTTCTTCAGTACAAGAACTTTCCAACATCACTCCCAAGCGTCTAATTAGTTTCATTCCGCCACATGTTAAACTAGCCCCTCAGCCTAAAATCTCATACTCAACTCATGAGTTTGATTTCGAAAAGAAATTCGAGTTGTACGCTTGTTTACTAGTAAACAAGGAAGAAAATCCAAATGACCCTCTCTTATCGGACACTAACATTCGTTCTCATGCGAATCTTAGATTAGGTTTTTGGGAAACTTTTAATAAAAGAAAAGACCCCACTCTTCCCCTATCCGAAAATGAAGAATTCGTCCGTTCAGTAGGCTTCCTCGTTCTCTCTTATGCACCTGCATCCCGACCTCGAACTACTTGGTCAACCAAGAAAAATCCAATCCTCATTACCTTCTCACCGACTCAGAAGAATGGTTAAAGTTACGAGAAGGAAAAAAACGCGATCTGCCTTGTTCACCCATCAGAACTTCCCTGATGCTGGTCATCCAATCACTCCCTACACCACAATTGACCCTCTTTCTAGATTAACCCAGGAAGAGCAAAAGATTAAAATAAAATCAAAGAATGGTTTCCATCTCTTCGAGAATTGGTCACCTTCACCCAAGACTCTAATACATCCAACCCGCTCCGACTCGAGTACAGAGTCAACAGGAAAATAAAGCGTGTGATCTTCAATTCCTAGTGGAACAACAAGTTGAAGACCTTAACCTGGTCAACAAGAACTTTTGACCAAACAAATTCGTGACCACCCTGATCCATCCAACGTCTACTCCATTAATGCTGCCTACGTAAGAATCTACAGATTCAGTCCAGAAGGAGTTCGAAAACTCGTTCATCAGCCAGTATGGATCACAATAATTGACGAAATTGTGAAACCGTTTATGAGACCTTCGTCCATTATAAATTCATTCCATGGATACTTATTATCATGGACTCAAAAGGAAGACTTGAAATTTGCTAAGCATCTTTCCTCAGTTAGAGATCAAGTTCTCTGTTATCTCGCCTGTGCCCGAAGAATTATTGGTGCTGGTCTTATAACCCTCTTCAAAGTCTTACCCCCGACGAAATTGACATTCTTCGACCAAAGATGCGAGATGTCACTATTTACTTCTCTCCCTACAGAACTTCACCTTCATTATCTCTCTAGCCTTCATTCTCTTTCAGGCTACACCATTAGAGCTCAACCTCATTCACCCGCCATCAAAGCTCTCACCGCCATGAGAATGTATATGTTTTCTGGCAAGACATTGAAGAAAAGTTCTGGAGACTGGACGTGGAATTCATAATGAATCCATTCAACATTATGTGAGAAACGATAAAGTTTCATATCTCCACCGAAAACTAAGTGATCTAGTCAAAGCTCAGAAAGCCCGTTGGCCAATCGATTGGAGTTATTTCCAACATCACCGAGAATCCCTGAGTACTCAGAATTCACTTGCGTCTCTCTCCATCACCTCTTCCATCATCATCATCATCTTCATCATCAACTTCATCAATCGATGAACCAAAATCTCATTTCACCTTATTCAAAATCGTAGACCCTCCGAATCAACCAAGAAAAGAAAACAATCACCCCGTAGCCTATCAGCTCGGAAATGATAAGAAAATTTATTCATTGGTTTCAACCAAGGAAATGAAAAGCCCTTCACCCAAAATTCCCTCATCTTCATCGTCACCAACATCTCCACCTAATTCAGCCCTGGACAAGAACTTTTATATTAGTTCTCTAATTTCTGATCCACCTTCAACCTTTGGTTCTCTCAACAGCTCACAAGATCCAAGGAAAAATCCCACCAAGCCCGACTACTCCGACTTCTTCCATTACACACCCACCGGTTCATTACCTCCGTCCCCGAATCCATCACCACCAAATCAAAATAGGATTCCAAAGGAAACCCTGAAGAAGTATCTTCATCAAAGTGCTGGGGACTGAAGGGTAGAAAAACATGAAATCCTCAGTCTTTCCTTTTCATCACTATTATGATTTGGAAACAATTTAAAAACTTTTCTAATTTTAATTCTCACTCTCAACAATTAGTTAATTGTTGTGCTTTCTTAATTTCTTTTCATTTAAAAATTTCTATTGTTAAATTGGTGTTACTCCCATAACTATAGTTATAATTTCCTTAATTGTTAATCAACAAATCAAATTGATTAGAATCTAATTAATTGATCTAAATAATTAAGAGATTATAATATCCTTAATTAACCAATAATAATTAATCAAAATTTCAATCTATATCTCAAGATATAATTATAGATGAAGTTAATTAAAATAATTAACTGAAATTTCTTAATTGTATTAACCTAAATCTCTTCATCTTAAGATGACCAAAAATTGGTTACAAAAGTAAGAGACCCGATTTTCTCTTTCTCTCTATCTTTCTTTTTACTTTCTTTTGTTTTTTAGGAAGATGTATTGTTAAGCCTACAAGCTTATCTTTAGTTCATCTTTATCTTAACCATTTCGGTTAACCATATTTTTCATCATTGTCGAGACATAAGACAAAAAAGTTACTTTGTAACAATTGTTTAACCTCATCACTAATGTGATTAATTTGGTTAATTTGATTTAATTGTGTTCCCCCAATTTAATTGTTACCCCTTCCTCATCATTAATTGATTCCCCTTTAAATTGTTACCCCCTTGTTCTTTATTCTAAAAAGAACTAAATTTTCCCTTTGTTCTTTAGTCGTTGTGATTTTCCCAACTATTCAAGTTGATCTTATTTTCTCTACAACGTACTCTTATTAAAAATTTTCAATTAAGTTCCATCTAAATCTTTAACAGTTAATGTTTAATTGTTACCTTGAATTCTAAAGAATTATCGAGTTTAAATGCAAGTGCTTAACATTGAGATCAATAGATCAGTAAGTAAAGTGAAGTGACACAATCCTAAAAGAATCTTGTATTCGGTAAATTTTGTGGGACCGAAAATCTTCTGTTTCCCTTCCAAGCCTAAAGACTTAATCTGAGTTTCATCTCAATCCATCCGAGTTTCATCTCAATCAATCTGAGTTTCGTCTCAATCTTAATCCATCGATCTAAGTGATCATCTAAACCTCATCATCTCAAATTTTCCCCCACAATGAAATAAACACCAAATAACGAGTATCATTGTTTTCATCAATTGTAAATAATTAAGATATTCATTCATAACACAAAAGGAAGTCAATATGTTTAATAATTTTCATTCATTCTCACGTGTGAACCCAATTAAATTTTGTTCATAATCTCTCATAATCCTAATTATTAGTAATCTAATGTTGCTGTTAAATTAATGAATGAAGATGATGTAGATGTAAAATAATACGATGACCTGACCTTTCCGTACGTAACAATTAGTTGATTGTTGTTTTTAATGAGATTGACCAAACTTGAATTTCCAAAAGTTTTTTACAAATAATATTCTGGTTACTAGAGATTGAGAAACTCAATGAAAATAAATTGTTGGCAAAAAGGCTTGAAAATCAATGGAAATTGAATATTTCCCCTGATAGAAACTCTATCAAATGGTGATTAGACTAATTGTAATCTGAGTAATTCAGTGATTGTTTTTTGTTTGCCAATCAAATTGTCGCGTATCACAATTATTAACCGTTTTTCTAATCATATTGATTGAAAATTATTACCAATCCTTATATTACTTGTATCGATAATGATAAAACAATGATTAATAATTTACCTTTTTCATAATGATTGAATTTTAATTGTGATGCTGTAATAGTTTTTTTTCCTGATTATCATTAAATCATCTCGATTGATAATCATGATGATTATTGTAATGTAAATATTGAAATGATCATTAATTTTTGTATAGTCATTTAATTGTGTTTTAAGGTTAAGGTCATTGAATTGAAGTAATCATCAGATTAAATTGTAATTGTGATTTTGATATTTTTATCATTATATTAATGAAGATGGTAGTTAGTTAATTAAACAAAGGAAAACTGTACAATTTCAAATGGAACTATTTTTTTTGTTCATTTATATATTTAAATTATCTGAGAAAAGCCTGAGCAATTAGCTAATTGTGAGAGTTTAAACTGAGTGATAAACGGTAACAATTAATTGTCACTCTTAATTTACTATTAACCATGAATGAAACATACAGAAGAGTTTACTTGTTATGATGAGAAAATTTCTTATTTTCCATTTCGGTTAAAAGTTCTGATCAAGATTCTAGATGATTAAATTCAGTTGAATGATGATGAACCTGTTGACGATTCTTGTCAAAATGCTAACAGAATCTGAGTTTACATGATAATAGAAAAAAAAGAAAATGATGAAAAGAGAATCACTTGATAAAGGAAACTGGTTCTTTTCCATTATCATTGAAAATTCTGTGATAATGATGCTCAATGAAACTGAATAGAACTGAACATCTCTCTCTCTCTCTCTCTCTCTCTCTCTCTCTCTCTATCTCCCTGAATTCACCATGATGGTCATTCATTGTTATGGACAATGAGCCAGAATCATTTTATTAATAAATTATTTCCGGTTACCAGTTTTTTTACTTCATCGTTGTTATCATCATGATGAATTAACTAAACAGTTACAATAAATGAATAATAAAAAAGGTTATTAGACAAACTTTTTTTTTCTTTATGTTCTAATTGTTGATCATCACTGACAACGGAAGTGATGATGTTTGATTATACCATTTGTTGGGTGAAATGATTAATTCACGATTACAATTCAATTCTGATTCTAGTTTTGTCAGTTGGTAAATTAAATGGTTCGTTGGTAAATTGTCATCGTTGTAACGAAGCGAGAAAATAATTTTTTCTTTTCGTTGATTGAACAATTTAAATATTATTACAATCGTTTAACTGTAATCATTTGTGCTTCATTTGGTTTATTATTATTATTATTATTATTAAATTGATTCTATATTATAATTAAGTTTCCGTTTCAATTAAGTTTCGGTTTAATTGTGAAAGCAAAAACATTTTGATTGTAAACTTTGTCTACAAAATTTGTTTTTTTGTTGCATTAAATTGTTTACTATTATCTAATAGTTGCTGTTGTTTTTTTAACCATGTTGATTGTTAATTGTTACTACTGTTGATCAATTAATGGTTTACAATTATATAATCACTATTTACTACTCTTTTTAATTGTTTACTTTAATTAACTTGATCAACTTTTACTTACGATCAGGTAAATACAAGCAGCAGAAACAATCAAAACCTAAATTGTTGTTGATTGTTACTTTTCTGGAAAATTGTTTAATTGTAAATTAAGTCATCTCAATTTAACCAAAAACCCGTTAATTAGTTCATTTGTCAAACAATTAGGATTACCAATTAAACTGCCAGTCATCAGTTACCATTTTAATTGTAATTTAATTAGATTACAGGATAAAATTTAGAATCACAATAATTTAATTGTAATATAACAATCAATTGACAACTTTTAACTTGAACTTTTGTATTACTATTACTATCAAATTATATGATAGTTGATTGTCATTGTGATTAATCAATTAATTGTATCTATTGATTTGATAAACTTTTATTACTTGACATTGGTAGTTGATAGTTAATCAATTTTACACTTTTCTAATCAAATTAATTTACCTGTAAACCTTTTGTCTGATTATCCGAAAAGTTAATTGTTGATCATGTTTTTTTGTTACTTTTCTCGCTAATTACAATTTAAATAACGGCTTTGCTAATTGTACACAGTTGATTGTTGAACCTTTTTTGTATACACATACATAATATATTTATGTTCCAGCGTTAATCCAGTTGTTTGATTTACGATTTAATTTGATTTTAATAAAGGTACAATCGACTACAGATTAAATTATATACAGAAAACAATAACTTCCTTGTTGGTTTTGTTTAGCAATTTAACTTGATTGACAAAATGGATTCATCATCATCATTTTTTTTTTCGTGGCAATTTGAGTAAACTTTTTGTTTCCATTCACTTATTGTTGTTAATAGTTTCCTTAATTGTTCACAATCAAGAGAAATCATTTTCGAGCTCATTAAATTATCAGAATTGGGATGAAATGACAATAATAATGATACATGATAGTTAGACAAAAAAAAAGTGAAGAGGAACAAGAAAATATCCTAAATAAGGTTGAATGTTACAAGCTTTTTGTATCACAATCAAAACTAATTGTAATTAGTTGAATGTTACATCATAATAGATAATTAACAACTTCATCAATTAGATTTGTTAACTTTTACTTTGAGTGTTTGAGTTTTTAATTTTTCCACTGATAAAGTTTAATTGTTTCAAGTGAATCCAAATCCAAATCATGATCTTGATTATCATGTTTCCAACAATTTACTACAATCTAATCACGCACTTGATTATGATTATACTGTAAATTGTTGTTGCTGTTGTTGGTACTTGTTTGATTATCTTAAATTGTGCTAATAATTATTTTACTGACCTTTGAATGATAATTACTCAATCTATTATTGATTAACTATCATTAAAATTACCATTGATTATTTCATTGATGATGAATTAAACTAACTATTCAATTAAATCATCGCTCTACCCAACACAATAATTTAAACCTTTTTCTTAATCATGATCATCAAATGAATGGTGATGTTAAATCAATTTGTCCGGTCCATTGAGTTTAATTATAATTATAATAATGATTAAATTGAGTGATGATTATAATCAGGTAATTGTTATCCAATTATTACAATCAATACAATCGGTGTGTGTATGTGTATATTACCTTGATTCAATTGAATTTAATCAACAAAAAAAACTTAAAGACTTTGATGATGATGATGATGATGATTACGTTTATTATTTTAATGATTAATTGAAAACCGATTGAGATTTGCTCTAATTATCTGATCAGCCATAATTAATTAGAGGGCCAATAATGGACATACTTATAGCAATTTAATGACAATCAATAAAATTGATTCTTTTGCCTTCATCATGAAAGTAAACAAAATATTACAAATCTTATTGAAGAAAAAAAAAGTTTGTTCAAATGATAAAATCAATCAATTGAAAACTATTAATAAATATATCAGGTAATTGAAATAACATTTTAATAGTTTTCTGTTTCCGGTGTATGTATAATTTTAATTTAATTGGGCTGAAATATTATCATGAAACAAGGATGATAATTAAAGGACAGAGAGATTCAAGTTTACAGGTAAACCTGGTTTTCTTATACAAAACCAGGTAAATGGTTTCAGTTAATTGCTTCTCAAAGTGGACAACTTTTTACAAGGAGAAAAAAAAAGTTGAGCCCAAATTGGCTTTGAAATGTATTATACAAAAAAAGACATAAAGTTTACCTGGGCTTTTGGACAAGGGAAACACTTAAATGCCCTTAGGGCAACCGAATCTCTTGTCATCTTTCAACTTTTGCAGAAACTTTTGTGTTTCTTCATCATCATCTTCTTTCTTATCATCATCAACATTTACCTTTTCGCCCAAACCCTGGACAGATAACCTTATATTTAACAGAAAACCAATGACCTGGGCCACTTTTACCTTCACCTTGAAGGTCAAATATTCACCTTAAGTTATCCTCATCTATCATCTCTTTCTTTCTTTCTTTCTTTCTGATTTTTTATTCCAATTGAAAGTTTTGACAATTTATTGAGGAAAATACAATAATCGTAATGATTAGTTAATTGTTTCTTTATGATTATTTTTTTTTGTTCACTCGTTTCAAATTTCGTCAATTGTTCAAACACTTTGACTCACCTAAAGCTCATCAATTTTACTGTTGAGTATTTCCCCTGTTTCCCTGAACAGAAACAAAACTTTTAAAGTGCTAATGGTGATTATAATTCATCAGAATGATTAACTAACATTGTATTAAATTATTGTTGTCGTTGAGTAAAGTTTGTCATTTACAATGGAACATGTTTCTCATAACAATAAAACCATGAAGGTTAGTTAATTGTTGATTAACATTAATTGCTTTGAAATGAGTTTCCTGTAGAAACCTTAAATTGTCAAGTTCAACCATCATCACTAATCATCACAATTTATCATTTACTTAGATGTCACAAATTGTTTGACCTTAATTGAATATCAATCTATTAATTCATTCATTCATTTAATCTAATTGTTCATTAGCCATTTGGCCTAATCAAGTTTGTTAACAATTTGGCAATCAATTAATTGACAAACTCTTGCGACTTGGCAACTAATTTAAATCCAATCAATTAGTTTATATAGTATTTAAGTTTTAATTGTAATCAAGGCTAATTGTCAACTGATATTATATTAAATGGTATTGATTGTTGTTGTTGTTGTTGCTAATTTTCAAATCACAATATTTTAATCAATCATTGATTTCATTGATTATAATTATGATTAACCTCTTGGTTTTATCATATTACAAATCAATCAATGATTTAAATTGATTGTTGAAAGGAAAATTTAATAATTTGATAAACAATTAAGGTGTGCTTTATGTTTATGATTAGCAGTATGATTTAGATTGGGAAAATAATAATTAGCACAACAATCAAGGTTTAACAAACTTTACCAATGATATTTAATATCAACCAAATCAGATCATTAATTGTAATCAAAATTCAAGGGATTTGTTATGGTAACAAGTTAAACAGCTAAAATCATATTGATTAAATTAAATTAAACCTAATTGTAAATAAGTTCAGTTAATTGTTTACTATTTATCGTAACAATCAAATGTTGATCAAGTATCAAAAACCATACAGGTTATCATTGTAATCCACAATATGTATTAAGGTTAATTTAAATTAATCACAGTTAACGGGGAAAAAAAATCACAATACAATTTAAAAACCTATCGAATGACAATCAAAATTAAACTAAATCAAGGATAATCGCAAGTTTAATTGTTGGATGATAATAGATGGGAATTAATCAACAGAAACAACATTGATTGTGTTGATTTAACGATTATCCTTGAAAGTAAACAAAACAATTACAATAATAGATGAAAATATCAATGAGTACGAAAATTTAATTTTCCAATTGATTGTATTTAAATTGTGCTTTAAATTGTTCACCGTTAATTCAGTTATGAAGTAAATAAATAGTTTGTCACTAATTGTGATTTACTAAATCAAATAAGTTAATCACTTTTCACACCCAAACGTCAATGAAATCCAATAATAATTACTAACCTTCGTTGGGACGATATGATTGTTTTTTATTATTTCTCGTTTAAATTGTAACCTTGGTAATGATTAGTTTTGGTTAAATTGAGTTGATCATTAATAACAATTTAAATGGTTCCAATTGATTGTTGATCATTTACTGATCATGATATTTATTACTTGTCATTAGATTATGTTGATTATTGTTCATTAAACATCAGTATCATTTGTCTCAACAATCAAACTTTGATGTACAATAAGATTAATAATATTAATTGAGTTGATTAAATTGTTGTTTTTCTAATAACAACAACAATTAATCTAATTATCGGATCTGTTAATCGTGGGAATGTATTAACATTGAGGAATTAATTTTTCTTAATCAGCTATAGTGATTTAATTTACTTTCTATCGTGTGTATGTGTGAGTGTTAATTAAGAGGCAAGGAATTAAAGAGAAGAGAAAAAAAAAATTAAATTCTAAATGAAAAAAAAAAGATTTCGATTCTATTTGATTAAAGGAAGATAATTAACTGATTGTTATCAGTTAATTTTAACGATAATAATCATCACCATAAGTAACAATTTAAGCTCTTGATTAGCTTGAGTTTTTGTTTTCACTCATTAACAATCTTAATTAAGAAAACAAAATGATTGATCAAAATCGGTGGATTCAAGAAAAGCCAATTAAACAGTTAATTGTTACTTTAAATTGTCTACTGATTGTAATTACAATTTGCATTTTTTACTCTTTCATTTGCTGCTGTTTCTTTGTTTTCATAATCAAGTTAATTGTTTCATTTGATTTGATTGGGTAATCAATTTTATTGATCACTGATTGTCGGGTTAAATTGCTGTTAATTAACAAGGTGTGGTAAACCCAAGTAACAATTAATAAAATCAAATATATATTAAATCAACCTTAATATTAATGATTATTGTTATGATGAAACTTTAATTGTTATTGTCAAGTTGATTGTGCCATTGATTTGACAAAGTACGGAAGATGATTTAAAATAGACACTATGATGAATTTGATTGCTTATTTTAGCTAATCAAGGTAACAATTAACGTTAATTTCATGTTGAGAATCAGTGTGAACCTTGATTGTTTAGAATAATATATAAATTGTAAACAATGTGAAACAATTTCATTGATTGTTATCAAAATGGAAACATTTAAATCACCATTCAGTTAATCAAGTACTAAATTCATTCGTGAACTAATTACATGATTTTCTGATTTTCTCTCTGGCATCAGGTTGATTTTGAGTTTACCTTTACCTGTGGAGGTAAAGAAAAAAGTGAAACAGGTAAGATGAAGATGAGATTAGATTTTTAGGGATGAAAAGAAGGTCAGGGACAGAGAGAAGATGAAGATGATGAGAAAGAAAGAAAGAAAGAAAGAAAGAGAAATGCGAAAGAAGATCCGGGAACCGGTAAAAAAAAAGAAAGAGAGTGAAAGGTATTAGGCCAAATGATGAAGAAGATGAAGATAAAAGAAGATGATAAGTGTATTTGAAGATAAAGAAAGATTTTGGTTCTTATATTTACCTTGTTAAGCCCCGAGGGTCAAGAAGAAAACGGCAAAGAAATGTTATATTAGCGATGATGGAGAAAAAAATAAGATAGAAAAACTTTTCGTGATGACTAAGCTCTCTCTCTCTCTCTCTCTCTCTCTCTCTTCTGGATCATCTTCTCTTTCACTCTTTCAACCTGACAGGGAAGACCACCTAGACTCACGTTCCAAGGTTGTAACAATATTATGGATGATGCAAAATTTGGTAATTATGATAATAATAAAAGGAGAAAGATGATAATTGTGATGATGAAGGAAAATGAAAGAGGATAAAGAGAGATGATGATGAGATTTTGATGTATCACCCATTCAAATGGCCATTATTATGGTCAATTGTTTACATCATCAAATTTTTCTCTATGGTTTCTCTTTGTTAATCAACAAAGCAAAAGTTCAATCAAATCATTTATCGTAACCATAATCATCATTATCATCATCAAGGAAAATCATCATCTACATGAAAAGCGAAGAGGAAAAAAAAATATAAAAAAACGATTAAGAATTAAAAAGAACCCACCAGGTGGCGCTCGAAGTTTTTTTCCTCCAAAATTTGAGTTTGAAAATTTTTCTTTCAGTTTGATAAACAGAAACCTGAGAGTAAAGTTGTTGTACTCTGTTGGTTGTGTCAACTTTTAACAATAACAATCAACCAAATAGTTAAAATCTATTCAAATTAACAAAATTGTTCAAATGATAATCAATTAGTCTTGTGATCAATTGTGACGAAACATTAAATAATCAACAGTTTCCAACATAAAATACAATTGAAACAAAAACCTTCACTTATTGTTTGTTGTTGTTGTTGTTTTGTTTTCTTACCTCAACCGATTATCTTATTGTTTAATTTAATCTGGATTAAATTGTTCACTAACTGTTTTATTTGTTTTCAATTCAATGGCTCCCAATAGACGATCTGTTCCTACCTCATTGTCACTCTCTGATTCATCTGATCCTGAATCATGGGGATCGCCAACAATTAACAATCATAACAACAATAGTAACACAAATATTGGTAAAGTTAAAACGTTAATAACAACAACGAGTGAAATTGTCAATGGTTCAACAAATGGACACTTTAATGGTAATTCAAATGGACACTATGTTAATACAACCATTTTCAACACTCGTAATCATATTAACAGGATACAAGTTAACAGTTCCAATGATTGTGTTACTAATGATAAAATTAATGGCAGTGTGAATGTTTCATCATCATCATCATCAACAACAACAATTACAACAACAACAAACTCATCATCCTCATTAAATCATAATCATCATCATCAGCATCGTGAAAACAATATCAATGGTAATCATGATCAACATCCTTGGAAAAATTGGCCTAAAATTGATTTGATTAGTTCAATTGATCCATTTGAATCGAGTGATTCAATGATTTCAGCATTCGCTTGTGTTGCCCATGTGATTAATAGTGATTCAGCAAATGAAGAAGAAGAAGATCAAATTGATGGAGATAATGAGATTATTAGAATTACTGGTGATAATTCAGAAAATGGAAACGATGATTATGATGAAGATAATGGTTCATACGATTCGTCTAATCATCCTAATTCATTGGAATCACCGGAAAATTACCGACCCATTCATAAACCACAATCACTTGTTGTTGATTATAAAAGTAACAATGATAAAATTAACAGTAAATTAAATGGTAAATGTTCAATTAACGATAAATACATTAACAAATCTGATCAAGTGAACACAATTAAACCTTCACCACCTCCGCTATCAACAATACCTCGTCCATTACAACAACCACCTCCACCTCCAGTCTCATCATCATCATCATCATCAACTAAATCAACGATAATTACAACACCAACAACTTCATCAACACTTTTCCCTAATCAAATTAACTCACCTACATCAAAATCAACTATTCCTTCAAACTGTTCATCAATTACAACTCCAATAACTGCCAAAGATCATCTTTATGAGACAATCTATCCATCCAATATCCGACTTACCAGAGAATCAAAGTATTTTTCTGATTATCAGAATTATCGTTCAATTCTGAGTCACCATATTGAATCAGCTTCATCGTCACTGAATCCAACCACCAATGGACACACCTCTATTAAAGTAAATCAATCTAATCCTACCAACGATAATCCTAATCATTCAGCTTCCATTGATCTGATTAACTCAAAAGATAACAAAGAAATGGTTCGAAGAGCAAATTATTCATCATCCCCATCATCATCATCATCATCGCCATCGTCATCATCAATTACAGGTAGAAACAGTTATAAAAATGTTACTGGACGATTATCAACATCGTCAACTGTCAATCAATCATATAATCAAGTAAAATCAATTCAATATAATCAAAATCAACGGACAAAACCACAATCATATAATTATCATCATCCACATCATCAGCATCATCTTCCTGGTCATAGTAATTCAAGTTCATTGTATAAACCATCATTATCTTCATCTTCATCATCACTAATGTCTCCACCTCCACCTTCATCACCTTCACCAATATCACAATTAAATCAAGGTGATCATAATCAACGATTGATGAAAAAATTATCAGACAATTCATCATCACTGAATAATAACAACAACAGCAACAGTAACAATAATAATAATAATTATTATCATTCATCATCATCTAAATCATCAACAATTAGCAGACCAACATATTTAAAATTTAATAAATCAACTAACCAGTTATTTGATGAAGTTGATGGTAAACTAATTAATAATAATAATCCACAACCTTCAACAATTGGAAACAAAGTTACTAATGAAAAATTACAATCAACACAAATCAGCTCAATTGATAATATTAATAAGGATAAAAATGTTGACAATCAAATTGAACAACAAACAATTAAACTTAAACCTGATCAAGTTTATCCAAATTCAATTAGTATACCGATTATATCTCGAGCCAATGTTAGATCAACGGAAGAATATGCAACAATAATTAAAAGCCGATCAATTAACTCGATGAAAAGTTCAACCTTAACTCCATCATCACCAATCAATAATGAAGAAATTAAATTGCTATCAAAAGATGATTCCAATTTAATTTCAGAATCAAAGGGTAAACAATCAATTGAATCACCAATGTCTCTAAATTCATTGTCTTCACTATCACCAACAAATTCACCATCAACATCATCAATTGGAAATAATTTAATTGAAACAAAGCACAAATCAATCAAATCTAAATCAAAGGATAAATCATCTGGATCACCTTTATCTCAATCATCTTCATCATCATCTCGATCATTTTTCTCAAGATTTTTCTCATTAACTCATGTAATCTCACGAACCTTTAGCGTTGAGAAGATTGATAAACACCATCGATCGTTAAACGATCATGGTAAAGGTACTAATCTAATCAAATCCGCTGTTTCCACGCCAGCGTTAACATTTTCAACTCGATCAAATACTTTGCTCAACGATCTCAATGGTAACAACAATCAATTCCCCTCGACACGAACTTTAATTGATTCACCGACTGGAAGTTATAACAATCAAGAGACAATCGAACCCGTTTCGTTAACAACATCAAATTCTGGTTCTAAATCTCTACAAACCAAATCGTCTTCATCCTTTGTTCGAGCTTTTAAGAATCGATTAAGTCTTCGGCGAAGTCGACGAAAGGTCAAAGTTAAAGTTGATGTTACTCGAACCAAATCAGATCCAAGGTTAGTAAATTTACTAATCACAATTAATTGTTCTCAGATAATTTCTAATTGTTCAGATTGTTTCAGAATCTTTTTTTTTATATATATTCTTTATTATTTATCATTTATCTAAATTGAATTTACTATTATCATCCAAGAGTTTAAACAAAAGTGATTAGGAGACAATTTAATTGATTAACAATCAAACTTGCCAGTGAACTGATTAACTATTAGATTGACATTTTGTGTCTGAAAAAACAACATACAATCTAATACAACATTAGTGTATTAAATTACTGTAATCTAATGATAATTTATAAATTGTTACTACACAAAAAAAAGTACACAAAGGTTAGAGTTAAATTGTGACAATTTAATTTTTTTTTGGCTCAAACAATAATCAGTTTAATGACAGTTAATACAACCTAACCCATCATCTTAATTATCATCAATTTCATTTTCATCTTTAACTTTTACTTTTGTGAAAATCATGATAATTGTTAACAATTAGAAAGAGCTGGCAAAATAAAAAACAATCATGGTAATCAAATTGTAGCACTTTTTGATTACCTTGACAATCAGATTAATTATTCATTTCCTGTCCAAACTGAATTAAGTTTCCGGTTACTATTAGTTGTTATCTTAATGACGACAAAAAAAGTTCAATTGTTTGATAAATTTATCTTTAATTACATATCGTAATTAGATCACAATTAGAACTTTTTTTTCCAACAACCAATGGTCAAACTTTTCTAAATTGTTGATCAATTGTAATTACACTTTTTTTAATTTTCTATCATCTAAACTCATTGATTTAATTGTGATTTTTTGACTTCTTTTCCAGAGTAACTAAAAGTAATCGATACGAAGATGACAAGATGATTCCAAAACAATCAATGAAAGAGGAAACGATCCATGGGTCAATCGTTGCAACGAATTCAGGTGACCACATGAAAATCGTTGAGATTCATCGTCCTCAAGGTAAACCTTTCGGATTTTTTGTCGCCGTGGAACTGTTAATAACGTTAAAGGTTAGTTAATCAGCTTAATCATATCTCGCTAATTACTCATCAATTGAATTCATTTAATCTAATCAATTGTGTTTTCCTTTTAACAATCAGGTATTTTCATCTCAAGAATTGATTCCAATGGAGAGAAAGCCTTTCAGGGATTACTTGAAATCGGTGACAGATTAATTGAAATTGATGGAAACGATGTAACCGAAGCTTCAGTTATCCAAGTTAATCAATTGATGTCAAACAAAACTAAATTAACTCTCAAGATTGTACCTTTCAGCGTGATTTCTGATACAACGAAAACCGGATAATAACATGATTATAATCATTCAATTCCTTTAACCATTACAATTAAAATGTCACATGTATATCCAATCAAACATAATACATGTTGATAGTTGTTGTCATTTTAGTTTGTTTATTAATCGTTTTTACAATTGTAATACTTTGATTGTCCATATTATCAACACACAATTATCTTGATAATATATAAATTGTTTACTACTATTGTTGTTAAATTTTTACAAATCAACTTTGAAAAGTTTCATATTATTAATTGTACTTGTATCATAATCTTAAAAAAATATTTAATTGTGAAAACTTTTTAACTTTGTAAAACTTAATGTTAACTGTTCAATGAAAATCGACCCAATTGTTAATCGTGATCTTTGAATTTTCACAATATTCTTTATTTAGAAAGTAGATTGATAAACATCCATAGTGACGAGAAAACTGATTAGTAGGTTTTGATTGAGAAATAATTAAGAAATTGTATCAAATTAAAAAAAGAAATTGAAACAAATGTATTTATATTAACGGTCCCTTCCAATGACGCATAGTCAGAACTGAGATCAATGTTTTCATGTGGAGATTTTTAAATCATTTGTTGACAATTTTTGGTGTTGATTGTTTGTGTTTTAATTATTAGCTTTTTGTTGTTAGCTGAATAATTATGCCAAATATCAAAGTGTTTAGCGGTTCATCTCATCCTGATTTGGCTCAGAAAATTGGAGAACGACTTGGAATTAATTCTGGTAAAACTGTTCTAAAGAAATTCAGTAACCAAGAAACTTCGGTTGAAATTGGTGAAAGTGTTCGAGGTGAAGATGTTTACATAATACAATCGGGTTGTGGTGAAGTAAATGATCACCTAATGGAACTTTTAATCATGATTAATGCCTGTAAATTTGCATCAGCTGCTAGAGTTACGGCTATTCTACCATGTTTTCCTTATGCTCGACAAGATAAAAAGGATAAATCTCGAGCCCCAATTAGTGCTAAATTAGTGGCCAACATGCTTTCAGTGGCTGGAGCAGATCACATAATCACCATGGATCTTCATGCAAGCCAAATTCAAGGATTCTTTGATATTCCTGTGGACAATTTATATGCTGAACCAGCGGTATTAAAATGGATCAGAGAAAACATTCCCGATTGGAAACAATGTGTAATCGGTTAGATTCACTTTTCTTTCCTTTGCATTTCTTTATTTTTTTTATTCTTATTATGATCCTAATTGTTATTCTAATTTGATTTTAGTCTCTCCTGATGCTGGTGGAGCAAAACGAGTTACATCAATTGCCGATAGACTAAATGTGGATTTCGCTTTGATCCACAAGGAAAGGAAAAAGGCCAATGAGGTCGCTTCCATGACCCTTGTAGGTGATGTCAAGGATAGAACAGCCATTTTGGTTGATGACATGGCCGATACTTGTGGGACCATTTGCCAAGCAGCTCAAAAGTTAAGAGAAGCTCAAGCGTCTAAAGTTTATGCGATCTTGACCCATGGGATTTTCAGTGGTCCTGCGCTACCAAGAATTAATTCAGCTTCATTTGAATCTTTAGTTGTTACTAATACCATTCCACAAGAAGAGAATATGAAAAGATGCTCAAAAATTCAGGTACAATATTCAATCTCTTATTACCACATTTTCTTTTCTTTTCTTTTCTTCTCTTTATCTTGTTTTCTCAATGACATTGAGATATTCCATCTCATCTTAGTGATAATCATTGAGCAAAAAAGAGATAATCACTATGAAGATCCCTCCGATTCTTATTCTGATTAATTCAATTAACATCATCTTTATCTTTCTATTTCTATTTCTATTTATATAATATTCTAGTGTATCGACGTTAGCATGATCCTTGCCGAAGCCATCAGGAGAACCCACAATGGTGAATCTGTCTCTTATCTGTTCAGTCATGTTCCCATGTGAGATGATATTATTAAAGAAATTGTGTTAAAATCACCAATCAAATTAGATTGACAATCGAGAAATCAAATCGAAATATATTATCATCTTAATATTGTAATAATAATAAAGAGAAAACAACAATCAATTCAAATTTGACCAACAACACAAACCAAATTGTTCGTTATATTATTAAATATTAATAGTTAATTAAAATCTAATCCATCTCAACAAGATTTATCATCTAATCAAGTAAACGATTCAAATTCATTACTTTTATCATCGACTATCCATAATTTCAATGTTTCAATCTCAGTTTCATCATCAAGAGATCAAAAGACTCAAGGATTATCTCCTTTTCCATCATTAATCAAGATTTATGATCAGATCTTGCTAGAAGATTAATTGATTAATTGCTTTTCTATCTGATTGCTAATCAGCGATAAATTAAACTTGTTTCTTTCATTAATTCAACTAGTAGTTTCGTTCTAAGTCCATGGTCACCATCAACAGTTTCCCAATTCCAACTTCTAGTGTAATGAAGGAAAATATTAAATTTAGAACCAAATATGAATTCAATTAGTGATTAAACTTGAACTTCTATTAAATCACTACCGATAACATGAGAAAATATATTCATGGTGACAAAACTTTTCCAATTTATTATCAGTCAAGTTTTTTTTTTCATCTACTTCTCGGTTCATATGATTTTCATATTCCTTTGAGCTTGACTAATGCATCAGAATATCTGATTAGTTGATTGTAGAGATAAAATTTGGCCGATTTAAGTTGACATTAATGTTTTGTTTTCTTTCATTATTAATAACAAATATAAAACTATTTCGTTACTTACCTTTGGTTAATTTTGTATTGGAAAAGTTTGATAATCAGATGGACTCAAGCAAATTGCCGAAAGTTGGTTATTCATTTTGGTCCTTTAATGGTCAAAGATGAGAGACCGAAGCAGCTCTTTAAGTCGAGAGAAATGAATTGATGGTCACATACCCAACGGGTGAATTATGGAATCTATTGTAAAGGATAAGAAGAAGAAGAAAAAAATTCATATTGTCATTAGTTGATTAGTGATTATAATCAAGTCTATGGATTAAGACTCGAACTTTAAATGAACTGTAATTGCGGTTCACGAAACAGTAAAAAAATGAGAAAATGAGTTTACCAATGTTATCGATTGTTTGGTGAATATTCAGAACAATTAGTCAACATAATTGGAATTGACATCAATTGGGAACAAATCGATTGGCAATCACTTAACCATTTACACGGAAATTTGTTGTTACCGATTTTTGCTTATCCAGGAAGAAAAGGAAAACCTTAGAAACAAAAATTCGGAAGTTTTTCTGGTTCTCAGCCAATCGCCTTGTTCATTTTTACATGACAACATCTCAATAGAACATAAAGAGAATATCAATTGATCAATTAATGAGAGAGAATTAAAATTTTCCTCTCTAATTAAAAATTCAAATTTTGAGATAAATAAACAAAGGAGAAAGTCACATGATCGAGTTACATGTGATTCTCCCCCAAATATATTAATTTACATTCGCTAATAGAGAGACCAAATTAATGAGAACAATTTGTTTTCTATTCTTTTTTATTATCTGGAATTGAATTCGATTAGTTAATTGATTGTTTTTGTTTTCGTTTCAGGAGCCAAAGAGATCGACATCGCTGCTACACTGGAACACATTAGAGACCAACGAGGAGGAAGCGTCAAGTCAAAGGCCCAATTTGAGTTCGTTCTCGAGGCCATTGCCGAGGAGGTTTCGGCCATTCTCAAGACACTTAAGCCCAATTGATGGAGGAGATAAATTGATTACTGTTGGTAGATTTGAACAATCAAAACGGTTCACCTTCATGTTTACCAGATATTCACTGATTATGATTATTATCACCACCACAACAACACCGACATCATCATCCTGATCATCACAATCATTAATAATTCATCAACAGAGTCTTTGGTTAAAGTAAATGTTGGATTTACATTATAACCGATGGTTTAAATCAATCACAATTTCCGGTTTAATTGTCCTGATAATTGTAGAACTGGCTAATTGTGTTTACCGACTAATTGCTTACAATGGAAAATTATCCTTAAAGAAAAGAGGAAGATGAATGTTCATATTGACAGAAAAAAACTAATCAAATCCAATTCCGATTCTACTTCTAATCAGCTGAACGATGTTCATTCATTTATACAGAAATTCATTTGAATTTATTACAATTTTTTCGTTCAATTATCAATTTGATGATGAAAATCTCCGATGATTTAATGTTTAACTTTGTGATTACAGAATCAAAAGATCAAACTACTTGACTCTGTCTATTGGAGACAATCAATAATAACCTCCTGCTGTGATTACGATTAAATCTCATCAAATCTATTGAGAAGATTGGAACTGATTAACTTTGTCTTTGTTAATTAGTGACAATCAACTGAATCTTGTTTCTTTGTGAACAATATTTATAAATGGTCCCTCACGCAGAGGCAATGAAATTGTTGAGAAACTCAGAGTTTGTTTTGTAAACATATTTACCTTTGTTTACCTTTAGCTTTTTGTCTGTGATTTTCAATTGTTTTTCCTCTTGTTTTTGTAAATTAATTTAATCTATTGGAAATTTTGTTGTTTTAATTGTGTTGATTAAAATGCCAAATATAAAAGTGTTTAGCGGTTCATCTCATCCTGATTTGGCTCAGAAAATTGGAGAACGACTTGGAATTAATTCTGGTAAAACTGTTCTAAAGAAATTCAGTAACCAAGAAACTTCGGTTGAAATTGGTGAAAGTGTTCGAGGTGAAGATGTTTACATAATACAATCGGGTTGTGGTGAAGTAAATGATCACCTAATGGAACTTTTAATCATGATTAATGCCTGTAAATTTGCATCAGCTGCTAGAGTTACGGCTATTCTACCATGTTTTCCTTATGCTCGACAAGATAAAAAGGATAAATCTCGAGCCCCAATTAGTGCTAAATTAGTGGCCAACATGCTTTCAGTGGCTGGAGCAGATCACATAATCACCATGGATCTTCATGCAAGCCAAATTCAAGGATTCTTTGATATTCCTGTGGACAATTTATATGCTGAACCAGCGGTATTAAAATGGATCAGAGAAAACATTCCCGATTGGAAACAATGTGTAATCGGTTAGATTTACTTTTCTTTTCTTTCCTTTTCTTTCCTTTCCTTTGCATTTCTTTATTTTTCATGACTCTTATTATGATTCTTATTATCTTGATTCTAATTGTTATTCTAATTTGATTTCAGTCTCTCCTGATGCTGGTGGAGCAAAACGAGTTACATCAATTGCCGATAGACTAAATGTGGATTTCGCTTTGATCCACAAGGAAAGGAAAAAGGCCAATGAGGTCGCTTCCATGACCCTTGTAGGTGATGTCAAGGATAGAACAGCCATTTTGGTTGATGACATGGCCGATACTTGTGGGACCATTTGCCAAGCAGCTCAAAAGTTAAGAGAAGCTCAAGCGTCTAAAGTTTATGCGATCTTGACCCATGGGATTTTCAGTGGTCCTGCGCTACCAAGAATTAATTCAGCTTCATTTGAATCTTTAGTTGTTACTAATACCATTCCACAAGAAGAGAATATGAAAAGATGCTCAAAAATTCAGGTACCACATTTTCTTTTCTTTTCTTCTCTTTATCTTGTTTTCTCAATGACATTGAGATATTCCATCTCATCTTAGTGATAATCATTGAGCAAAAAAGAGAGATAATCACTATGAAGATCCCTCCGATTCTTATTCTGATTAATTCAATTAACATCATCTTTATCTTTCTATTTCTATTTCTATTTATATAATATTCTAGTGTATCGACGTTAGCATGATCCTTGCCGAAGCCATCAGGAGAACCCACAATGGTGAATCTGTCTCTTATCTGTTCAGTCATGTTCCCATGTGAGATGATATTATTAAAGAAATTGTGTTAAAATCACCAATCAAATTAGATTGACAATCGAGAAATCAAATCGAAATATATTATCATCTTAATATTGTAATAATAATAAAGAGAAAACAACAATCAATTCAAATTTGATCAACAACACAAACCAAATTCTCGTTTTATTAATACAAAGTTAATCAATTAATCAAAAATCTATTTTGACCTTGATTTTAATTGCACGAATCATGATCAACAATAATAATCTAATTGTATCTCTTGCAAATTAAGGAAACTGAAACTTTTTTCCGCTTCCAATCAATGAAATCAATTGTATAATCCAATCAAATTAAAAAACTTTATCAGCAAATTTAATTATCTACTTCAAGTTACCTTTGAAAGTTACAATTAGTCAAACAATCAAATTGATTATTTCAAATTATAATCAATGTTTACCTCTAATCAATTAAATTTCCAACTTGATAACCTTTGTGATGATCATTGAAAACTGATTACAATCATTTAATTGTTATAATAAATGTCTACCCAATAGTTTCATCTCAGTGTCAAATCAATACATTTAATGTTCAACTGTTAATTGTGATTTAATTAGTATATTTTTCACTGTCACCTTAATGTTAACTCATTAATCTCAAAGGTAATTGTTCAAATATCCTAATTATAAATTGTTTCTTAATCCGGTTACATCGTTTTTCAGTTAATTGTTCAACTGTCCTCATTTACATGTCAACTTAATCATTAACATCATCATCATTGTCTTAATTAATATAATTAAGGAATAACCTTAATTGTTTTTTCCTCTGTTGAATCTAATTTCCGTTCTTTTTTTTTGTAATTGACCATTGATTGTAACGATTATCTCACTCAGGTAACAATTAACTTGAACAATTTAACATTAATCATGAAAAAAAACCATTTCCCCAATAAAAGTTAAACCATAAATTGGTAATAATAATTATTGATTTGATTCCCTGAAGATGATTAAAGGTAAATGTTGACAATTGTAATTGTTAAATTGTTACTTAAATTGCTAAATCATGATCATCAGTAAACAATTAACCAATAAAATAATAATAATGACTCATTTTGATGATTATGATAAATGATCAGAAAACAAAATTAACTTTCACTCAGTTGATAAAAAGCCTTAAGGTTAGAATCAATTTTTTCATTAATCGATAATCAATAAGATAATCACATTGTTTTACCAACAATTAACAACAATTAACATTGATTTTAAGGTTTGGCCAATCTAATTGATTGTGTAAACATTAATTTATTTTAAAAGTTGCTAAATTTAACATAATATTGTTTTCGTTACCTGATACAATTAACTTGTAATTGCCAACATTTACCATTGATATCAAGTGAATTAAATATTAGTTATGCTGTTGGTTAAAACTAATTATCATGACTCATACAACTTAAGGGTATAAATTAACAATAACAATTAACAGAATATGAAATTTAATAATCATCTTGGTAACAATTTACTCTGATTCTTTTTCTTATTTCTCTTTTCACCCTGTAATTCATTTCCATTTAATCATGTTAACTCTTCTCTTAATTAACCCTTTTCCTTTTCTTTCCATCATCATCATGATTCTCATGAGCCCCATAACCAAGATGCGAATCATTTTATTTGTCAGAATCAAATTTACCTTCAATCAGGTAACATGAACACACAATTGAAATAGTTATCATTTCAATCAGTTGCTCATCAGAATATTATTACATGAGAACCGAAAAACTTATTGTTACTCATTGAAAAAGTTCCTAGTTGATTATTGTTGTTGTTTGATTTCCATCTTCATGTTTACTTCCTATTAACTATTTTCTTTGCTACTTCCATCATCTTCATCATCATCATCATCTTCTTCTTCTTCTGTTATTATCACCAGAATTTTGAGAAAAAGAATTGAGTAAGTCTGCGCATTGAACTTTTCTTCATCTTCTTTTTTATCATCTTTCTCCTTCTTCCATCCTTTTCCCTAGGAATTGGATCGATTTCCTGTTACAATTCAGTCTCTTTTTCCCTGAGTGTCTGTGTAGATTTACCCTGGAGTCTTGTTATCCACAACATCCTAGCATTTTCACCCTCGTTCATCTTGTTGTTTTCCTCTCCTTCCTAGTGTTTCTCCCTCCTCTCCCCTTACTCTATGCATGTATGTCCTCCTCCATCTCCTCCACCACCACCTCCTTATCCCTCCCACTGCAATTCATTGAGTCAATTTTTTAATCAATTTTTACAATTTACTAAAATCACAATCAAATATCATTTCTTTTCTACACCAAACACTTTTACTTCCTCCTTCCATGTTTGTTGAAAGTGATATTTTCAATCTAAACCTCATGTAGATAAATGCTCATAAACGATAACTTTAAAATTTAAGTTCTAATGTTGATCTAATTCGTGTTTACAATTGTTTCTTACTTTAATGATCCAATCGACATTATTTCCATTAATTCTTGTCATCAATTGGTTTATCTACTTTTTCCCAGGGTTGCCCTAGTTTGGAATCAAAATTGAACTTTTTTTTTGATAATATATTCATTCATTAATATCACTTGGATACAAAATTCTGGTTCAATACTCATCTCAACACTCACACTCACACACTTACACATTGATTGCCTTGTTTGCTTATATTGATTGTTGACATAAACACTTAACCAGTTTTCTGATTTTTTCAATGTTACCCAAAAGGTAATTACTACTAAATCAGTCTACTGGTCAACTGGAATTACATCAACACCAATTGATTATTGCTCCATTTTTAATTCAAGTTATTGGTAAAAAGAGATATTGAAAGTGACCATTGATTTGGTAGGAACAATAAACACCATCAATAAAGTGATTGATTGGAGTTGCTTTTTTTATAATATTTCGATTTGATTGTAATACCTAAAAATAGAAATCAAATCAGTGATCAACTAATCAACCATGACCGTAACTTATTCACTGAATGTGGCCAATACAAGACTCAGCGGGTTCGCTAAATTGTTACTTCGTTGGAGAGGATCAATTTATAAACTACTCTATCGGGAGATGATTATTTTCTGTGTCTTCTATTACAGTCTAAGTCTCCTTTACCGTTACCTATTAGATCCAGACCAGCGAAGGTAAGAAGTTAATCATCTAATTAACTATACAATTAAAATTATCCTACCAAATTTAGTTGTTAATCTTAATCCTTTTCTCATCCTGTAACCACCAACATCTCTGAATAGCGTTTTGAACATAACAAAAAAAAATCAAATCTATCAAAAAATTGGATCCAAGCCAATTAATCATATTCACTTATCAAGTTTCACACTATTAAACCACAACAATCAACTCATTGGAAAGTAATTTATTAATTCTCATTAGTTGATTGAATTGATTTGATATTTACGATGAAACTTAATCACCATCAGAATTGTAATTTTAATAATTGGCGGGTAAAAAACATAAACAACACTTGATACGCAGTCGTAACTTAATTTGGGTTAACTAAATTGTTCAATTGTGCCCAGTTAATTGTTGATCATTTCATGATGATTTAATTAATTTCGTTAGTAATTGAATGTTTGTCATGAAGAATAAGAAAATTTAATCACAATCAGTTTAGTCTAAGGTTAATCAAAGTTAATGATCTTTTCTTGGAGTTGATTGATTTTTCTTTTGAAGGATTAATATGAATGAATTAGTAAACAAACAATTGGAATCAAGTGATTAAAACTAATCCTTAATTATAATCCAAAAGGGTAAAAATTTGGCAGAGATTGAGAAAAATTAACCAAAACATGAATTGTAATTTTAAACCATTCGGAAAATTAAATTGTTACAATCGATCGATCGATAATAATAATAATAGTTATCTATTATTTGATAAACTAGATCAACATTAAATTAATGACTTGTCTCAATAACCTAGAATCATAATGACTATGGCTACCTGATAATATTCAGTTAGCATTCACCTTATGATTAACCTAATTATCTTCAGGTAACTTAATTGGAAATGATTAATAACCAGTAATATGAAAATATTACTTGACCAATTGACCACCAAACACTTAATTGTTACAACTTTTTGCACTTTGATTTGATTGATTGGTCAATGAAAGTCTAATATTGACACTTAAGTAACTCAGGAAATTCATGTACTTTTGCTGATCAAATGTTCATATGAGATTATTAATTGATAGCAAAATAAATTGTCACAATTTAGATGATTAACTATTCTGAAAATTGATCAGATCAAACTAAGTTGATTAGGTTAAAATGGTAGATTTAATTAACAGTTTCTAAGATGTTATTTGGTGATAAGATTTGTATCACTCTATGTGTGTTACTATGTAATTAAACAATTTACTTCCAGGGTTAGTTAACATTGACAAATAATTGGAATCAATTCAATGATTATCTCGTTTGATTGATTAACCCTCAAGGTTAATGAAATGAGTGCCAAGGGCACGAAAAAAAGTAAATATAAGTCAAATATCACCGAAAATGAATTTCTCCCCCTTGTAAATTTGCTCTTTATTTTTAGATAATCTATTAAGAATCCTCATAGACAGAGATAAAGATTTCTGTTGATACAATCAGCTGATCAACTAATTATAACAACATTGTTGACATAAATTACAATTTAAGCTCATTAATCATAATCATTGTCGATTGAAGTTTTTGATAATAATAAAATAACCGAGAGAATCAGCTGATGTTCATGAAAACATTGCCCTGAACAAATTCAAGTTCATTCCTTTTCCAATTTGGGTTATGATTTTAATTACTAATTACAGTTTATTGATTTACTTAATTACAGAGTATTTGAAAAAGTTGCCTTATATTGTGAAGCCTTTTCCAAGTTGATTCCTTTATCATTCATACTTGGATTTTATGTTTCAATTGTGGTCAGTCGTTGGTGGAATCAGTATAATGCTATTCCATGGCCTGATAAGTAAGTAATCAGTTAATTGTCATGATATTCCCAATATCTCATTCTGATTTCAAGTTCATTGTCCAGTTGAATTACTCTAATCATTATTGTTTCAACCACAAACAGAGTGATAGAAGATATTAAATGTTACCTGTGAAACTTTTCCTATTGGATGATTTGTTCATTTTCATGTTAATATTTTATTGATGTGAAAAAAACATGATATTTAATAGCTTATCATTCAGACCATGAAAAAAGTAACTCAATTTCCACCATGATTAATATTTCTACTGAGAGTAACAGAGATAATTATTACATAGGAATATATTCAAATTTGAAATACTGAGGGGATAATATCCAGATCTTTTAGTTGATGAGTCAAATTTTGAGGTCATTCAATCGTTATTATTGATTAATAATTTTCTATTCTTTCTCTTTGATTGATATTCATTTTCAGTCTTCTCATGATGATCACTGGAACTGTTCTTGGTGACGATGAACGAGGCCGACTAATCAGACGGACCCTTGCTCGTTACCTGTTAATCCTTCAAGCGGTCACTTTTCAAGCGATAAGTATATCGGTTAAGCGCCGATTCCCGACAATAGACCATCTCGTCGAAGCGGGTATTATGACTAAAGAGGAAAAACTTGCCTACAACGATATCCCTGGTGTCTATGGTAAATGGTGGGCACCCGCTACCTGGTTTACCACTTTGGCCATTAGATCAAGACGAGAAGGTCGTATAAAAGATGACACCATGTTGAAGCATTTACTTCAAGAATTGTACAAATTTCGAGGAGGTTGTGGTGACCTATTCGCTTTCGATTGGATTTCAATTCCACTAGTTTATACTCAAGCAGTGACCATTGCCGTTTACACTTATTTTGCTGCCGTTATCATGGCTCGACAATATCTTGACCCTAGTCAAGGTTATTCTGGACACGAGGTTGACCTTTACATTCCAGTTTTTACTTTACTTGAATTTTTCTTCTTCATGGGCTGGCTCAAAGTTGCCGAGCAACTGATTAACCCTTTCGGTGAAGATGATGACGATTTTGAACTTAATTACATTCTCGATCGTAACCTGGTTGTTTCCATGTATGTAGTTGATCAAATGCACAATCAACTACCCAAACTTACCAAGGATAATTATTGGGATGACCTAAGACCTTCATTACCTTATACCAAATCATCAGTTGGTTTAAGATCTCAACCTTATCTTGGGTCAGCAATGAATCTTGATATTCATCCAGAAGACTCAGAATTTATTCCTCCTTCACTGGAAACCATCATGGAAGATGATTTAATCTCTGAAACTCATACTCACCATCGATTCAATCAACATGGTAACAGTGATTTGGCTTCTCCCTCAGTTGCTGAGCAATTAGTTAATTTTGATTACAATACAAATGCTTGTGATGTCTCTCTGGGCATCGGAAGTCGACCTCAATCAAGTGTCTCTCAAAGTGCCTTAAATTCAATACATGATTCGTTTCTTGGCTCTCGAATCATGAACATGATACTTGGAAGTTCAAACGAAAATATTACATCACAGCAACATGGTAACATTAAAAGTTCCAAAGATAAATTATCCGGCAAAGGTGAAAGTGGAGGCGGATTTTCCAGTGCCTTGGGACAGTTTTCCTTGAAATCACCTCGAAGACGAACCAGAAAAATTTCAATTCCAAATAATCTAAAGCCCTCAATTTCATCTTCATTAATAAGTAAAACTTCAATGGAAGATTTTGATCGTAAAATGGGCTCCGTTTCACCCAACACTGGTCGTCATCGAAATGTTCTCAATGGTCTATATGGTAATGACACTTCATCATCAACTTCATCATTCTCTCGTCACCATCCTAATCATCCTCACCATGCTCATGGTAATTCACATAATTATCCGGATGAACGTCGATCTCTTGTCATTGATCTGGATGAAAGTACAAATCTTGATACACCGAAACTTTATTCACAAACTCATCTTGGATCATCACAATTATCAAGAGCTTTCAGTGGTTCTATTGATGAAACTGGATTAGGATTAAGTTATCCACCTTCTCGAGCCGAGATACAATCAGCTGGACCTGGATCTCTAATTGAAGTCAAATTGATTCAAATGTTAACGAAGATTCAACAGCCTCTCATAGTCACAGTGAGTCGATCACCCAAAGTTCATCTCGTCCATTATTTTATATTCCTGAATAATTATTGAATTTTATTTTCTAGTTCCATAAATTAATTTTCCACACATTTTGATAAACCAAATATTAACTCAAGAGCTTAACCAAATTTTAATTGTTCCAAGAAAAAAAAAGATCTCTAATACCTAATTTTATTTTCTACTAAGAAAACATAATAAATTGTAATCAATAATTTGATTATTTACTTAACCATTTCATAATTAATTTAACTTTTGTCTCCTTTTTTCTTCCTTTGTCTTATTAGTTTTCCATAGTTCATCATATAATAATGATGTTGATTCATCGATAATCATGGATGGTATTCGAGGAAGTCCTAGCATTCGAAGTGGTGAAATATTTGGTTCCTCATATTCAGCACTTGGACCATATTCAACGACTCAATTGGGCGAATCTTCAGATATAGATGATGGTATTCCTAATGGTCGATGCAGTGTCCCTGGATCCAATGGTCTAAATAGTGCTAATAGTAATAATAATAATCAAAATTCAGTTGAAAATGACGCTGAAGAATCACCTGATCATTCTGGTGAATCAGAAACCTTTGACCACTCATCATCCCATGAAAGTCTGGGTCCCTATGGAAGTAATCAAAGTACCGTTACAAGTATCACTCAACTTTTGGGTAAAAGTAACAAGGAACACAAATAACCTGATCAAAAATGGATAACAATCTTTATGATTAACTAATAATCTTTTAACGATGAACAGAATCTCTCAATTGTCACAAACTTATGGACCAATTTATTATCAGAATCATTTTTTTTCTGGGAAATTAAATATCACTCATGAAAAATTTACATACATACTTATTGATACAATTCACTGGAATTTAATTGCTACTACTTATACATATATACTAATTATGATACTTAAATCATGACTTAAATACACTTGCAATTTATTTCGATACTTTAATCAACACAAACAACACAATCCAATTACCCAACTATCATCACCACTACTCTTGTATGTAATTCAATATACATTATGTATATTATGAATAATCAATGTAAAGTTTCAATAATGTTCATGTTATCAATTGAATAATCATTATCATTGTAAATTTGTAAGATTCAAATGGATTGCAATTAATGGATTAATAATCAACATGATCAATCTTTACTTTGGATATCAAACAAAAAATTTAATTAATCAAATTTGATCGAACAACCTGATTGTGATAACCAATGTAACTGAAAATTTCCTTAATTGTAAATCATCCGAAAGCTAAAATCTTATTATTACATGAGATTCATTTTTCACTTTGATACGAGAAAATTATTATTATCACACAATTAATACGATTCACGTTTTTTGATGCAAACATTGAGAAAGAACCTGATGTGCTACAGAGACACCGAGACCCTTATTCGAAAGCTTTTCAAATTCCGCACCAACAAAAAATAGAACGATTGTTGTAAAGGTCGAGGGTCAAAAGTTAAAATTTTTTCAAATTTTCTCTTTCTTTTCTCTTTCTTTTGACTTTTGCTTCTTTTCGTATCCTTCAAATATTAGTATTGTTTAACAGTTGCATTGTTGTTAAAAATGATTTTAAAGAGAGAGAGAGAGAGAGAGAGAGAGAGAGAGAGAGAGAGAGAGAGAGAGAAATAGCCGCGTAAACGTCCACGGAAACGACCTGGTCTGCGACATACGATCGTATGGGAACCAGGAACGCATTCGTGAAGTTTAGATAGCAAATGGCGGGGCTTAGCCTTGCATATACGAAGCTAACAATATTGTATAAGCTTAGCGATCATGTTGATCGCTCGCTCCCTTGTTATTATTATCAAGAGTCAATTGTAAAAATGATACTTTCACTAATCACAAATAAATTTCATTGGATTCAATTACGATTAAGCCAAACTAATGGTGATTTTGCGAAAATTGTATTAATGCCGATGGGAATCTTATTTCATTGTAATTATTTTATCGATAAATTTAAACAGTATGATTTTTTAATCATCCATCAAATACTTTGCTTGTTACCAAAATTCACTAGTTTTTGAGCTTACAATACTTTTTTTTCTGGTAAATCAAAAGTAAAATTATCTTAAAAATCAAACTGTTTGATTGATGTTGATCAATATTGCAACAAGAGACAAATAATATACAAAATGTATTGGTCATTTTGTCGTAAATTCAAGAAAATATGAATACTGTCCAGGCGATTAATGTCTTGGTCTTACATGTGTAATTTAACTTTTCTGCCTTTAATTTATTGTGATTAGAATCGAATCATTATAATGGCTATTAGACTAATAGTAATCTTGAAAAATTATTTCACCTCTTCTGAGCCCACGAATATTATTTCAAAGTCAATTCTAGAAAAAGGGTTAATCTACCGATTAATTCATCTAATTCTATCATTTGGATTATTCGTTAGAGGAGCAAATGGAATATACCATTGTATTCTAAGCATCTTTGTGAAAAATATTAAAAATGCTAAAATTTACCAGATACTAACCGGCTCACTCTTTTCGTTTGTTATAGGAATTTCATGTATTCTCCTGTTATTATATCCAAAAAATTACCGAAAGTTTCACGATTATCAACAGAGTTTGGTTATTGATCATAAAGAGATTGCGAATATGTACATAAGTGCGGAGAAACGAAAAATGTTTTGGTTCATTCTATCATATATAATCTCTGCATTTACACAAGATCTTACTATGAAGAAAGAATTTTTTCCGGTTCAGATTGGGAACTATCAAACGCTTTCAAAAGTTTCGTTTTATTTGATGGCGGCAGTACCAAGATTTGGCTTCATCAACTACCTTTATTTTATAGTAGAAAACTGTATCACCTTAGAGTCAATTTTCGAGGTAATATAGTGAAGGACAAATTAAATTGCTGATCGATTTTTTTTGAAAATCAGCGATTTTGTGTCGATTTAAGTTGATTTAATTGACAATAGAGTTTATAAAAAGGACATATCGATTAAAATATGCCCAAAAAATTTCCAAATTATTAATTGTTTTAGATAATTGGCTAATTATCAAAATCAGGGGGGACAAATTATTTTGCTGATTTGAAATTGATAAAAATTCAAGCAATTTGATGATTTGATTGTTAATTATATTGATTGCTTGTATAATTACAATCAATTTAAAACCATTTTGATCAAAATCGGACGAAATAAAAAGTTCTACCCGGTTGAATTTAACATGGGGCTCTATGGGCAATGACGGGTTTTGGCCTGTTACTCAGAGACGGTTCAGGTCGGTATCATGAAAATTCATGTACTTATAGTCTTTTTAGTCGCTATGATCGCTATGAGTCGTCCATGATAATCTTATTTCTCCATGTAAATTTCCTATTCGAAGAGCGATTTTATCAAAATCTTCCGTTCTTAACATAGTGGGGGTAAGAATAGTGATAATATTATGATTCTATTAATGATTTATTGTTAGCGACTAAAAAGACTATAAGTACATGAATTTTCATGATACCGACCTGAACCGTCTCTGAGTAACAGGCCAAAACCCGTCATTGCCCATAGAGCCCCATGTTAAATTCAACCGGGTAGAACTTTTTTATTTCTTGTCCGATTTTGATCAAAATGGTTTTAAATTGATTGTAATTATACAAGCAATCAATATAATTAACAATCAAATCATCAAATTGCTTGAATTTTTATCAATTTCAAATCAGCAAAATAATTTGTCCCCCCTGATTTTGATAATTAGCCAATTATCTAAAACAATTAATAATTTGGAAATTTTTTGGGCATATTTTAATCGATATGTCCTTTTTATAAACTCTATTGTCAATTAAATCAACTTAAATCGACACAAAATCGCTGATTTTCAAAAAAAATCGATCAGCAATTTAATTTGTCCCCCACCATAAGTTACCAACTAAATGGGTTGATTGCTAGTAAGTTGGAAAATCCGAGGCTCCAATATAATGCAATTAAAACAATTCGATTAACTTACCTGAAATCGATAGAAACGGTGACCATTATTGATGAAACTATGACCGTTATGATAATGGCCTTCTACTTATCCGCTATGTGCAATTGTTTACTCATATTTCGTATCATGTTCTCTTATGCACAAATGGGCCATAGACTAACTTTTGTTCTTGCCAATTTCATTAAACATTTGTCTTTTATTTCTATGATTACCTATTATCTTATTCGTGTCAATCGATCGGCTGTTGGAGTGTTTAAAAGTGTTTATCAGCTTTCATTTGATTCGAAATCGTTAGAATACAATAATGAGGTTCGTTTTAGATTATTGATATTTTAATATTCTCAAAATAATGTTTTTTTATTTTTCTATCTAATTTCAGATAAACTTATTCTTGTTGCGAATAAATCGTCAAGATATTGGCTTATCGTTCGCTCGTTTATTTGTTATAACACCGAATTTCGTCTCATCATTAGCAACGATTTCCTTAACTCTTGGATTAGCATTGGCAACAGCATTCAACTAATCGAAATTATATCAAGTATTAAAATAAAACTAATTGTTTGATGGCTCATGCTAACTAATCATAATATTCAATCTGATCCAAATGTTTAATCAATTGTTTATTTCATATTAAATTGAATGAACCAAACTTTTAAAGATTTCTGGATCAATCTTTACTTTGGATATCAAAATTCATTTAGATTAAGTGACCTTTTTTATTTCATTACTGTATAATACATATATATGTACATATATATTTGTATTTACATTGTGAGAATTTCTTATAAGATTGGTAACTCGAATAACAGTACTTTAATTGTGTATTAGGTTATTAATATTTAAGCAAAAATGATTCGATCAACAAGTGAAGTTGTGAAAAACTGTCTAAAATCATCCGATCCTATGAATTTAATCTCGCACTCGATTCAGGAAAAGGATTAATTTATCGATTAGCACATCTTATTCTCTCACTTGGATTATTGATTAAAGGGTCAATTGGTTAGGACCGTAATAAGCGCACAACTTTAAATTAATTCTCTATTATGCTAAACCAAGTTTGGTTGCAGGTTGAAATCATAATTAGTTTATCGATAAATTTAATCAGTATGAGTTTTGATCATCCGTCAAATTGTCTTATTGTTACCAAAATTCAAAAGTTTCTGAGCTTAAGATGCCGTTTTATTGCAAATCATAAGTCAAATTGTCTTATCAATCAAACAGTTTGATTAATATTGATCAATAACATAATATAAAAATTTTACTTGTTATTTTGCCATGAATTCAAGAAAATGTGACCACTATCTGTGTTTTAAATTGCGATTCAAATTTTAAATCGATTCGTTCAAACATAAAGCTTGAATAATAAAATAAATCTTTTGTCTGCAATCAATTATTAATATCTCATTTGCGCGAGTTGATAAATCAAGAGTTACACTGAATTTATAAACTCAATTTAATTGATATAATTTTAATAGTAAAGGTAAATTTGATATGAACAAGATGAAAGATCAACGTAAAGTTAAGATTAATTCAATTTGATTTAGATTATATATCTTATTTTAAAGATAATAAGAAAAGCAACAATTAAACGGATAATAATTTAAAATGGTTAAGCAACAAACAATTAACTAATTGTTAGACAATTTTGATTAACTTGATTTAGTTAACAATATCCCAAAAATGATTAAATGTAATGATTATAACTAATTACTTTCTCAGAAAGTCAATGTTAAGCTTACATAAGAAATTTACATGATGACTTTCCAAGAAAGTCAACTTGATAATCACAATGATTAGAGTTATTATCAATTGATTTGACTAAATAAGATGATCAATATTAACTTTCCAAGAAAGTGAAGCAAAATCATTATAATCAGAATTGTCTTTTACCAATTCTCCCACTCAATTTGCATTATTAATGATTTTCAATTGATTTCTAAATGTTTCAAATTTTTCTCTGGCCAATGGTTTTGTCAAAATATCGGCGATCATGTTTTCTGTTGAGCAATATTTAACTTCGATTATCTTTTCTCGGACTTTTTCACGAATGAAATGATACTTGACATCAATATGTTTACTTCTCGATTGAGAAACTGGATCTTTGCTAAGAGCAATAGCACATTGATTATCTTCGTTGATTATTATTGGTTTATCAAATTCGAACCCGATCTCAGTAATTAATGATTTTAACCAAATCACTTCCTTTAGACAAACATGAAGGGCAATATATTCGGCTTCAGCCGTTGATAAAGAAACTGTTTCTTGTTTCTTACTTCCCCAACTGATTAGATTTCCAAAGGTGTAAATAGCTGAACCACTAATACTTTTTCTATCGATAATACATGATGCAAAATCGGCATCTGAGTAACCAATTAATAAATCATTTCCGTTTTTATCGAAGGATAAATAATAATCAATTGTACCTTTCAGGTAACGGTAAATTCGCTTGACCATGAGCCAATGTTGTTGATTGTAAATTGTCATAAATTTACTAGCGACTCCCACTGCGAATGAAATGTCTGGTCTAGTACAAGTTGATAGATAAATTAACGCACCAACTGCACTTGAATAAGGGACATTTTTGTCAACTTCATTTTCATTTGCTTCTGTTAATTTGACAGAAACGTCGAATGGTGTTGAAAATGGTTTAGCATCAATCATATTGTACCTTTCAAGTATCTGTTGAATATATTTCGACTGACTCATTTTAATTTGACCAATTTGATGATCGATTTCAAAATCAATACCAAGAAATGATTTGATTGTTCCAAGATCTTTCATCTTGAATTTCTGTTTCAATTGCAATTTAACTTCATTAATTGTTTCAATTGATTCACTGAAAATTAAAAGATCATCAACATAAACCAGTAAATATATTCTTTCAGATTTCTCTCCTTTGTAATATAAACAATTATCTGATTGAGCTCGTTTGAATTTCAATTCCAACATGTAACTATTGAATAAGTTATTCCACATTCGACCTGATTGTTTCAACCCATATAAGCTTTTCTCAAGCTTACAAACCATTTGTTCATTTTCAATGAAACCTTCCGGTTGCTCCATGAAAATATCTTCTTCCAAGTTACCGTTAAGATAAGCTGTCTTAACATCTAATTGATGAATTTTGTAGCTGAATTTTACACTTAATGAAACCAAGAGTCTTAAGGTTGTAAATTTTGCCACTGGAGCAAAAGTTTCATGATAATCTTTACCATGAACTTGGGTAAAACCTTTAGCTACTAATCGAGCCTTGAACTGTTTATCACCACGATCATTTGTCTTTACTCGAAATACCCACTTATTTTTGACAATATTTACATTTTTCGGTCTCATTACCAATTTCCATGTATTACAATTAAGAAGTGATTTCATCTCTTCATCAATTGCCACTAACCACAATTTCGAGTCTGGACAATTAATAGCTTCATGGTAAGTTTCAGGTTCACCATTAACTGTAAGAAAAACTTTCTCATCACTTTCCTCTGAAAAGTTTTCATCAATATTTTCATCTTCATCAACTAACTTAAGATCATTAATATTAGTATCATTTTGTTTAAAAAGAATAGCTTTTTCGTCAAACTTAACATCACGTCCATAAATCACCTTGTGATTATCGATTTTAATAAGACGATAAGCCTTTTTACCAACACCGTAACCAGTGAAAATTGTTTCAATTGCTTTTGGTTCAACTTTCGAATGTCGCTCTGGTGGTAATCGAACGAAAGCTTTAGAACCGAAAATTCTCAAATGCTCGACAATTGGAACTCGGCCTTTCCATTTTTCGAATGGAGTCAAACCATTAATAGCCTTCGATGGACAACGGTTTCGAATATAACCAGCTGTTACCACGGCTTCAGCCCAGAATTCAATCGGTAGTTCGGCTTGATGAAGCATCGAACAAGCCATTTCTCTGATGGTCCGATTCATTCTTTCGGCGACACCGTTTTGTTCATGTAAATAAGAAACTATTGTCTCATGTTTAGTTCCTTTTTCCTTGAGATGATTAGCAAAATCAACAGATAAATATTCTTGACCATTATCTGATCTGAATGACTTGATTGTCTTATTGTGGAGATTAGTTACTTCAGATTCGTAAATCTTATATTCGGTGAAAATTTCATTACGATTTTTCACAGGAATCACTTTAACCCAATTACTGAAATCATCGATAAAGGTAATAAAGTAACGACATCCAGACAAAGATAAAGTACGAATCGGTCCACAAATATCGGAATGAATCAGATCAAGAATAGATTCAGTTTTCACTTGTGACCTTCCGGGATGTTTAACTTTAACCATTTTCCCTTTTAAACAACCACGACAAATATCTGATTTTTCACCATCAAATTCAATACCTTGAACATGCTTATTCTTCACAACCTGAATCAAATTTTCGTAATTCAAATGTCCATATCGTAAATGCCAAAGGTTAATATTCTTCTTACTATTATTAGTATTTTGAATATTTGTTTCTTTCTTTTCCCCCTTTTCGACATTTAGTAAAGCACAATTTGAATCGTTTTCAGATCCAACATTAAGGTAATATAATTTTCCAAGCCGATCACCAGTGACAATCAATTCAAAGTTGAGATAAATTTTACATTTTCCTCCTTTGAATGAGCAATAAGCACCATTGTCTTCAGCTGAACCTAATGAGAACAAGTTGATCGAAAGTTTTGGTACATGATAGCAATTTTTCAACAAGAAATTAGTTCCAAAATCAGAGCAAAGTTCAACAGTACCAACACCACTAACATCAATACAAGTACCATCAGCTTGTGTGACCTTTTTATTAGGTGTTTCTTGGTAATCTCTGAACAATTTCCTATTCCAACACATGTGACTTGAAGCACCAGAATCTATAACCCATTTAAGTTCATCGTCGTCTTCATTTACCATTGTCAAAGCTTTTTCATTATTACCTTTTTGAAATTTATTTGATTCTCTCTTAACAAATTCTGACCTTTCACCTTTCTCTTGTTTCGATTTTAAATCAGGACAATCTCTCTTATAATGTCCTTTCTTAGAACATTCGAAGCAGATAACATTTTTCTTATTTTTGTTCTTAAATGTTTTCTTCGTAAATAGAGCAGATTCGTCATTACCATTACCATCGAACTTAAGGTGTTCTTCTTCTTGAAGAAGTCGAGCCAATAGATCATCAAATTTAACTGTATCAAGAGATACTCGAATTGCTGAAACGAAATGTTTATACTCAGTTGGTAATTTACTTAACAACTCGATAACCTTATCTCCATCACTAATAGATTCACCGATAGACGATAACTCTGACCATAATCGTTCTAACTCAGCAACAGAATCTATCAAAGGTTGACCAGATTTAACTTTGAAATTATTCAACTTCGTTTTCAGAATAAATTTCTTTCCTAAATCTTTCCGTTCAAAAGTTTTCTCCAAAATATTCCAAACCTCCTTTGCTTTAGTCGCTTCCTTGATCAAACAAATATACTTCGATCCAATACAGCAACACAATAAACCTAAGGCTTTTTCATTTAATCGATTGAACATTTCAACTTTTCGCTGATCACCAGTGTCTAAAGGTTCACCAATAACACTCCATAGACCTTCTCGTTTAAGATAATTCATCATTTTGAATTTCCAAATATCGAAATTTTTACCGTTAAAAATATCAAATAAGCTCTGTGAGTTATTACCCAAATTCACTTGCGTTCCTGGACCCATAACCAGTTGATAAATCAAGAGTTACACTGAATTTATAAACTCAATTTAATTGATATAATTTTAATAGTAAAGGTAAATTTGATATGAACAAGATGAAAGATCAACGTAAAGTTAAGATTAATTCAATTTGATTTAGATTATATATCTTATTTTAAAGATAATAAGAAAAGCAACAATTAAACGGATAATAATTTAAAATGGTTAAGCAACAAACAATTAACTAATTGTTAGACAATTTTGATTAACTTGATTTAGTTAACAATATCCCAAAAATGATTAAATGTAATGATTATAACTAATTACTTTCTCAGAAAGTCAATGTTAAGCTTACATAAGAAATTTACATGATGACTTTCCAAGAAAGTCAACTTGATAATCACAATGATTAGAGTTATTATCAATTGATTTGACTAAATAAGATGATCAATATTAACTTTCCAAGAAAGTGAAGCAAAATCATTATAATCAGAATTGTCTTTTACCAATTGCGCGAATGAAAATCAGAAATAATACAGAGATTTCTTTTAGTGCTTGCTCGATGGTCAGCTCCTCAATTGTCTAGGATATTAGCATCTTGATCTTACATTTGTAATTTCACTTTTCTCCCTTTATTTTATTGTGATTAGAATCGAATCATTATAATGGCTATTAGACTAATAATAATCTTGAAAAATTATTTCACCTCTTCTGGGCCCACGAATATTTTTTCAAAGTCAATTCTAGAAAGAGGATTAATCTACCGACTATTACATCTAATTTTATCTTTTGGAATATTCGTTAGAGGAACAAATGGAATATACATTGTTATTCTAAGCATCTCTGTAAAGAATATTATGAATGCTAAAATTTACCAGCTACTAACCGGCTCACTCTTTTTGTTTGTTATAGGCATTTCGTGTATTCTCTTGTTATTAAATCGAAAAAATTACCGAAAGTTTCACGATTATCAACAGAGTTTGGTTATTGATCATAAAGAGATTGCGAATATGTACATTAGTGCGGAGAAACGAAAAATGTTTTGGTTCATTCTATCATATATCATCTCTGCAATTACACAAGATCTTACTATGAAGAAAGAATTTTTTCCGGTTCAAATTGGGAACTATCAAACGCTTTCAAAAGTTTTGCTCTATTTGATGTTGTCAGTACCGAGATTTGGCTTCATCAATTACCTTTATTTTATAGTAGAAAACTGTATCACCTTAGAGTCCATTTTCGAGGTAATAAGTTACCAACTTAATGGGTTGATTGCTAGTAAGTTGGAAAATCCGAGGCTTCAATATAATGCAATTAAAACAATTCGATTAACTTACCTGAAATCGATAGAAACGATAAATATTATCGACGCAACTATGACCATAATGATACTGGCTTTCTACATATTCGCAATGTCCAATTGTTTACTCATATTTCGTATCCTGTTCTTTTATTCACAAATGGGTCATGGAATAACATATGTTCTCGCGATTTTCATTAAACATTTGTCTTGCATTTCTATGATTACCTATTATCTTATTCGTGTTAATCGATCAGCTATTGGAGTGTTTAAAAGTGTTTATCAGCTTTCATTTGATTCGAAATCGTTAGAATACAATGATGAGGTTAGTTCAAGATTATTGATATTCTAAAATTCTCAAAATAATGCTTTCGTTTTTCTATCTAATTTCAGATAAACTTATTCTTGTTGCGAATAAATCGTCAAGATATTGGCTTATCTTTCGCTCGTTTATTTGTTATAACACCGAATTTTGTCTCATCATTAGCAACAATCTCCCTAACTCTTGGGTTAGCATTGGCAACAGCGTTCAACTAATCGAAATGATATCAAGTATTAAAATAATATTAAAAGATATCAATATAAAACTAATAGTTTGATGGCTCATGCCAACTAATCATAATATTCAATCTGATCCAAATGTTTAATCAATTGTTTATTTCATATTAAATTGAATGAACCAAATCAAATGAGTCAAAATGTTAAATATTTCTCGATATCATGCTAATTAATAACATGTTAACACGATCTTTACATGAAACTATCATTTAAATTTCATCTTATTTCCTTCATTCGTGTCAAATATACTTGGTTGCTTAAAACCTTCATTCACTTCTACCTAATAGTTTGTAAGTTCAAAAACTTTATTATTCAATCACCTAATACGCCAAAATGAATCTATCAATTAAATCAATATTTTCCATATTTAGATAAACTATCAAAGTGACTGTTGTTTTGATTATTTCAATGATTTACTGATGGAAATTGTGAAAAATTTTGTTAAATCATCTGAACCTACCAATTTAATCTCAAGATCAATTCTGGGAGAAGGTTCAATTTATCGATTACTTCATCTTGTTCTTTCCTTTGGATTATTAGTTGAAGGATCAATTGGAACTTACAAGAATATTAATCAAATCATCTCCGCATCGAACACATCAAAGGCCAATATTTATCAATTACTCGCATACTCGCTCTACATATTTGTTGTTGGCATATCATGTGTACTCTTATTAGTTACTCGGAAACGATACCGACAGTTTCTTGACTGTCAAAAAGGTTTGGTTGAAGAGCATAAAGCGTTGGCTGATGAATACATTGACCGACAGAGGATCAGGTCACTTTTTGTAATTCTACTGATTGTGATCCATGAATTTACCATAGATATTATACGAAAACCGACATATTTGAATCTTGAAATAACGAAAAGTAAAATTTTCTCAGAAGTTACAAGTGTAATAATACTCATTTTATCAAGAAGCGCTTTCATAAATAACATTTATTTTATCGTCGAAAACTGTATAATCCTGGAATCTATTTTCGTGGTAATAACTTATCGTCTTAATCTATTAATCGGAGGGAAATTTATCCCGTCAGAAAACCCTAGGCTTCAATATAACTCGATCAAATCGATTCGTTTGAATTATCTGAAAGGTTTAGAGTCAATAACATTAATCGATGGGACCATATTCATTGTAATATTTGGTTTCTACACATTTGCAGTTGCCAATTGTTTACTCATATTTCGTACTCTTTTCTCATCAGAACAAACGATTTATGGTCTGATTTATATTCTCGCCATATTCACCAAACAAATGACTTTTGTCTCATTGATCACCTATCATCTGATTCGTGTTAATAGATCTGCAGTCGGAGTGTTCAAAGATGTTTATCTTCTTTCGTTTGATTCAAAATCTGTCGAGTACACGGACGAGGTTCGTTAAATCTTATCAGTTGTTTCAAAGATTTTGAATTAATTTATGTTAGAAGATTATGTTATGCAGGTTTAACATATGAACATTTTAAAACTATACAATTTTAAACATTATAACGTTATAATGTTTTTTGTTTCTTTTTCCTTTCCAGATAAACTTATTCTTGTTGCGAATAAATCGTCAAGACATTGGCTTATCTTTCGCTCGTTTATTTGTTATAACACCGAATTTCGTCTCATCATTAGCAACAATTTCCCTAACTCTTGGATTAGCATTGGCAACAGCATTCAACTAAAAAGATCTTACTCAATGTTACACTAAATGATCCACTTAGATGAAAACTTTTGATTTCTTTCTTGTAAAAACTGTAAATATTTTACGCAAACAAACAAATTACTTTAATTAAACTCACTCATTCAAATCAACAGCAACAACTGCTTGTGATTTTTGTGCGAAAAAAGCATCAAAGTGATTCTTGACAGGACATTACTACAAGCTTTTATGGATAATTTTTTTTGAGTATTTAGACTTCAGACTCGAGCTGTGAGTTTAACTGATGATCAATATCCATCAAGGTCATTTGGTGGTCAGCATCAACTAATAATGAGGCTGTGATCAAGGTTATGGCAGCGATTTAGCTTCCCCTTCAGTTGTTGGGCAATTAGTTCATTTATTAATCTAAAGCCCTCAATCTCATCTCCATTGATAAGTCTACGATAGAGTGAAAAAAAGGCCCAACAAAGTTCCAAGTGCAAAATACAATTTAGCAAAAAATAATCCATCTAAATTATGTACCAAATTATCTAATTAGATTGTATTTTATTTGAATCAATAATATATCTAAAGTTATATTGTTCGTGCTGGAAATCAATAAAGTGAATATTAATATACATAGAAAAGGGAATGAAGTAACTTTCTGATTATTACATTGGTTCACTAAAAGTTCATCAATCAATTTCTGTTTACACAAACTGAAGAAAATATCAAAATTCATTTAGAACAAGTGACTTTTTCTTATTTCATTATTGTATAAAATTTACATGTTGAGAATGTCTTATAAGATTGGTGGCTATTGGAAGCTTTTTTCAAGCTTGGTAACTCGAACAACAGTACTTTAAGTGTGTATGTGTATTAGGTTATTAATATTTAAGCAAAATGATTCGATCATCAATTGAAATTGTGAAAAAATGTCTAAAATCATCCGATCCTATGAATTTAATCTCGCACTCAATTCTAGGAAAAGGATTAATTTATCGATTAGTGCATCTTATTCTCTCACTTGGATTATTGATTAAAGGGTCAATTGGAACCTACAAAAATATTCATCAGCTCAACTCGATTCCTAACGAATCTAAGATTGTTTATTATAAGTCACTCGCTTACGCGCTGAATGACTTAGCTGTCGGGTTATCATTCGCTATTTTAGTATTTTCTCGAAAAAATTATCAAAAGTTTCTCGACTATCAACAAAATTTGGTAAGTGAACATGAAGCGATAGCCAACGAATACATTTCCAAACAGAGGAAAATAACACTTTTGTTGATCGTTACAATTGTTATTCCTGAGCTGATATTGGATTTTACAAAGAAGTCGAAATATGCTGTGTTCTATTTTTTAGATCAAAAGATAATCGCAAATGTTTTGAGTTCTATTACACTTTTGACAACGAGAATCGCTTTGTTCAATTTCATCTTTTTCATCACTGAGAGCTGTATTTTCCTCGAGTCAATTTTCATTGTGATTGATTATCGCCTTGAAAACATGAGACTGGAAAATTTAAGATTATCATTAGATCCTAGCGCTCAGATAAATGCAATAAAATCCATTCGTTTATCTTATCTCGACGCGATAGAAGCTGTTAATCTAATCGACAATATTATGACCATTGTTATATTGGGCTTCTACACGTTTGCAGTCGCTAACTGTTTACTTATATTTCACATCGTATTTTGGTTCAAACAATTGGGTTACGGATTCTCTTACACATTTGCAATTCTCATTAAACAAGCAGCTTTTATCTCATTAATTACTTATCATCTGATCCGAGTTAATCGATTGGCCATAGGAATTTTCAAAAGTGTCTATCAAAGCTCATTCAATTCGAAATCATTAGAATACACTGATGAGGTTTGTTGAACAACCAGAAAATAATAACATTCGTAACTTTTAGGATTTTACGTTCTTTTTCAATAGGTAAAGTTATTTTTATTGCGGATAAAACAGCAAGATATCGGATTTTCTTTCGCTCGTCTATTTGTTATAACACCAAATTTCGTCACATCTTTAGCGACAATTTCTCTAACTCTTGGATTAGCTTTGGCTACAACATTCGACTAATAAACACATTCAAAATCTAAAACTCATGTTGTCTTTGTTTGTTGACAGTTGTCATTGTCAACTCATCTTTGGCAATTCGCATGATAATCAAGTGAAGTGATTTGATATCTAATCAGTTGACCATTTTAAGACTACACTAGTTAAATGAGTGGACATACTCATTATCATATCTCTGGGTTAACTCTGGCTCTCTCATTGATTATTTTCTACTTCGTGAATGATTTAAAAACTGGTTGCATACTCGAAGTTTTTGGCTGTTAAAGATCTGAACTGTAACAATAAAAATATTAATCGTTACTCAGCATTGAATAAAAGATCTTCGTTTTAATGAAATCAACAAGTTGAACTTTTTAAACATGCATAAAATACTATTAACATACAGTCGTGAAAAATGAGTTTCGAATGATTTTTAGTCATTCGCGCAACTTAGCTACTAAAATTAATTGATAATCTTTATCATCAGTGATAAGACTTAGATGATTTACTCATTGATTTTTCTTAAATTGATTGTTTAATCTGTTAATTTTAGTCACTACCTGCGCGAATGACTAAAACCATTCGAAACTCATTTTTCACGACTGTATAAATAATAACAGAACTCACAAAACTGACCAAAAAAACCTTCGAACAATCAAACTATTTGATTGATGTAATATTACTTAACCGATAAACCGCAAAAATCAATCATAAATGTTTGGACATTAATCAATTTTTTCCATGCCCATAAATTATATTAACTAACTCTACTTATCATGTTTTTTGTTGTTGAGAATCAACAGCACAATTGTCTTGGTGATCAACGGTATAATCTGACTATAATCAATTGGAATTAAGTATTAATATAATAATAATCGGAATAATGATTCTATCGCTAATTGAAATTGTGAAAAAAATTTTCGACTCCTCTCAGCCCACGAATATTATCTCAAATTCAATTCTAGAAAAAGGATTAATCTACCGATTAGTTCATCTAATTCTATCCTTTGGACTATTGGCTAGAGGAGCAATTGGAATTTACAATTGTCGTCTAATTATTTCTGTCAAGAGCTTAACCGATGCTAACATTTACCAGTCACTTTCATTTTCACTCTACATATTTGTTATCGCTCTTTCATGTTTATTTCTATTATTTACTCAAGAAAGTTATCAAAAGTTTCACAATTATCAACAAGATCTGGTTATTGATCATAAAGAGATGGCAGATGAGTATATTCAAACAGAGAAACGAAAATCATTTTGGTTGATTCCATTATATATCATTTATGACATTATATTAGAACTTTTCAACGAGCAATACTTTAACTTTGACCTTATAGATGATCCGATTATGTCGAAAGTTTTTTACTTTCTGATTATGTTAACATCGAGACTTTGTTTCGTAAATTACGTTTATTTTATAGTAGAAAATTGTATCATCTTGGAATCTATTTTCAAGATAATTAGTTATCGTCTTAATTCATTGGTTGAGGGAAAATTTACTTCGTTGGAAAATCCAAGGCTTCAGTACAAGGCAATTAAATCGATTCGTTTGACTTATCTAAAGTCAATAGAAGTGATAAATATAATCGACTCAACTATGACCATCGTGATTATGGGTTTCTACATATTTGCAGTATCCAATTGTTTACTCGTATTTCGAGTATTATTTTCTTACATACAAACAGGCCATGGACTAACATATATTCTCGCGATTTTCATTAAACATTTGGCTTTCATTTCCATGATTACCTATTATCTAATTCGTGTCAATCGATCAGCTGTCAGAGTATTTAAAAGTGTCTATCACCTTTCATTCGATTCAAAGTCGGTAGAATACACTCTTGAGGTTAGTTTAATATCATAAACATTTCGACCTCAAATTTTCGAGTTTAGCTTGATCGACCATTCATCAACAGATTCACATCTACTCACCAATAAAACTATTATACATAACATTATACTGTAATACTATAACACGAACACTAATAGATTTTACATATCCCTTTTTCTCTTCTATCAGATAAATTTATTCTTACTGCGAATAAATCAGCAAGACATTGGATTCTCTTTCGCTCGTTTAATTGTTATAACACCGAATTTTGTCTCATCATTAGCGACAATTTCCTTAACTCTTGGATTAGCATTGGCAACAGCATTCAACTGATCATTATATTCACCCCTCATCTTAAATTCACTTGTAACTTGAACATCTCCAATGTTCAGCTCAATATTAGATCTCAGCTTTCCAATTAGAAATCTGAACTCTCAATGGCCCGGATGATTTAAAATTTCAGGATTATATTGATAACAATACAGTTTCCATGAAGGTTGGATCAAAAAGGCTCAAACTTTTGCCCCATGAGTTATAAACAAATTTTGTTCATCAATATTGTTAGAGTCGAACAGAAATTTATCATGATGACAACAATTAATTGAATATCTTTTTTTTATTTCGATAAAAGTTCAGAATGGTTGATTGCTAATTGGCTAAATGTTCATCATTCTAAATGTTCATGGAATAACTAATTTACTAGACCTTTTTGTATTTCAACTTTTGTCCAGAATTATTGATTGCTGATTGAACTATTGTTAATAACAATAATGTAATTTTACTTTCAATTCATATTTAAATGATTGATTGTCTAAATAACCTTTATCTAAACCGTTATTCATTAATAAATTTGCGCATTTAAATATAATCATATCGAATTTATTTAGTTCGTATAATTAAGTCATGATGGTTCTATCGCTGATTCAAATTGTGAAAAATTATATCAAAGCTTCTGAGCCTACCAATTTAATCTCAGAGTCAATTCTGAGAAAAGGTCTAGTCTACCAATTCATCTCGTTCTTTCATTCGGATTATTAATTGAAGGAACGATAGGAACTTACAAGAATATTAATCAACTAATCTTTGCAAAAAATATAAATAATATATCCATAGATCTGTAGTTGGAGTATTCAACGACGTTTATCTTCTTTCGTTCGCTTCAAAATCTGTCGAGTACACGGGCGAGGTGGCTTAAATCTTATAATTTATTTCAAAGATTTTAATTTATGTTAGAAGATAAAGTTCAGCTCAATATAAAATCTCATCGTTTCAATCAGAAATTTTCAACTGTCAATAGCCATGAGGACGTGATACTAATGTTTACCAGTAAATCTTAATTATTGTTGTGTTTGTAGTTAAAATAACCACAAATTGACTTTGATTTGCTTCATAAATGTGTTGATGTAATTTAGCTTATCTTAAATGTATTTGTTTTCATTATTAATCAAAAAATTAAATATTTCAAAATCTGCTGGTATTGAAGTTATATTTCTCAGGTTATGGGTTCAGGTGAAAATTAATTGCAGGACAGTTTTATAAAATTCAAGATATATAGTTGCAAGAAAAGATAATTTTATTAAAGGGTGTAGCACTTAACAAGTTAAAAATCGGGAGGTGTAAGAAAAGGTTAATCTTACCTGAATTTGATGAATATGAAGATGATTAGATAATGAAGATGATTAGAAGATGAAGATGTAAACAATAACAATTAGCACATTTTTTTAGCTATGAGTGAATTAATCAAATATCGTACAAAAATTGTCTCAACTTATTTCATGTATTATCAACAATTTATCGATTACTTCATCTTGTTCTTTCCTTTGGATTATTAGTTGAAGGATCAATTGGAACTTACAAGAATATTAATCAAATCATCTCCGCATCTCCGCATCGAACACATCAAAGGCCAATATTTATCAATTACTCGCATACTCGCTCTACATATTTGTGCAAAAAAAAAGCATCGAAGTGATTCTCGACAGGACATTTCTAAAGGGTGTAACGGATAAACCGTTGTGAATAGGAGGAGCTTCTTCTTACTTTCTTGTCTTTCTATTGTCACTTGTTTACCTGGTCAAGGCAAGAATAAGCTTCTCCTATTCACAACACTTTATCCGTTACACTCTTTACAAGCTTTCATGGATAATTTTTTTTTGAGTATTCAGACTCGAGCTGTGAGAGTTTAACCGATGATCAATATCCATCAAGGTCATTTGGTGGTCAACATCAACTAGTAATGAGGCTGTTGACAAGGCTATCACAGCGATTTAGCTGCCCCTTCAGTTGCTGGGCAATTAGTTCATTTATTAATCTAAAGCCCTCAATCTCATCTTCATTGATAAGTCTACGATAAAGTGAAAAAAAGGTTTAAAAGAATTCCGAGTGCAAAATACAATTTAGCAAAAAATAATCCATCTAAATTATGTTACAAATTATCTAATTAGATTGTATTTTATTTGGGTAAGAGTTCCGTATAAAAAATCTCCGCTAGGAGGCGTTTCCGCGCAAAATAAATAGCATCAATCAATTTGTTACACAATGTTACATATGTGTACAAAGTTTCATCAAAAAAATCGACTGACCTAATACGGAACTCTAGCCTTTTCTCCATATTAAATTATGGGAAGCTAAGACCAATTTTTGTTAATTTTGGCCGTTGATTTCAATAACCTTACTTTGGATAATGATCGTCAAAGTGTTCAAAGATGTTTATCTTCTTTCGTTCGATTCAAAATCTGTTGAGTACATGGACGAGGTTCGTCAAGTCTTAGTAATATTTTGAAATCGTTATAACACCGAATTTCTTCTCATCATTATCAACAATTTCTTCAACTCGTCAAGTCTTTTGACTTTTAAAACTTTCATATTTTCTGTTTCTTTTTTCTTTCCATATAAACTTATTCTTAATGTTTATAAATTTGCGAGATCTAATTCCGAGATAATTATCGTTCTTTATTTATTTATAATAATAAATAAATTCAATATCATTCTACAGGGCAATTCAGCTAACTTGTTGGTTTTCTTTTCACGATTACTCCAAAACTACATGGCCAATAGGGTCCATATTTCGTCTATGGAAGTTTGACCGATACTCAGCTAGCTCCACCTCCAACCATTAATGCGCATTTTATCAAAGGACATATTTAGTATTTAATATGCGCAACTTAATCTTAAACCCACGTATTACGAATCGTTTTGCTTCGACTCGATAAAGTGAAGATGAATATAAATCGTTGAGAAAAAAATTGAAGTACACTAGATAGATACCATCGTAAAGTTATACTAAAATTCGTGATCTTCCAACTTCTTTAACATTGCTCTTGTCTCATTCAATTAATTCGCCTTAAGTGTTTGATTGATAATATTCTTGCGCCATCAGTTCTAGTCTCCTATCAACATAACATTCATTACTTTATGACCAGCTTTTCGGTAAGTAAAACAGCGTAAGTTAATTTCATCACAATTCAAGATAAAATAAATTCTATAATTCTGAGTGAAGCTATTGTGAAGTATTTGTACCAGATACTATAGCTCTGATATTTTTAATTCATTTAAAGTTGATGCACATCATAAATAATAAATAACATGACGGTGTTCACTCGAAATGGAACATGATTGTTACCTTATTAGATGTCAATACTAAAAATTATTCGACATTATATTTTTTATTCAGTCTTTAAGGTTGCGTCTCAATGTCTTTTCTGGCCCTTCCGTTCAATAGACATCTACAATCTACAATTTGTATTATCATTTGCAATAGCTATAGGGGCAATATTAAAGTAAACACGTACTCACATTTAGATCAACGGATATTTTTTGAGACGATAGTCGTCCAAATCCTAAGCCTCTACAGTATTTTGGAACAGCTCATTCGATTTCGATAAAGTAGGTGTTTGAAACAAATTCGCCTACAAATAATAATAATAATGAAAATTCAGTTGAAAATGACGCTGAAGAATCGCCTGATCATTCTGGTGAATCAGAAACCTTTGACCACTCATCATCCCATGAAAGTCTGGATCCCTATGGAATTAATCAAAGTACCGTTACAAGTATCACTCAACTTTTGTGTAAAAGTAACAAGGAACACAAATAACCTGATCAAAAATGGATAACAATCTTTATGATTAACTAATAATCTTTTAACGATGAACAGAATCTCTCAATTGTCACAAACTTATGGACCAATTTATTATCAGAATCATTTTTTTTCTGGGAAATTAAATATCACTCATGAAAAATTTATATAAATACTTATTGATACAATTCACTGGAATTTAGTTGCTACTGCTACTTGAACAGTCGTGAAAAATGAATTTCGAATGGTTTTTAAAAATTCGCGCAGGTAGTGACTAAAATCAACAGATTAAACAATCAAGATAAGAAAATCATCTAAGTCTTATAACTGATGATAAAGATTATCAATTGATTTAGTAGCTAAGTTGCATGAATGAGCAAAAACCATTCGAAACTCATTTTTCACGACTGTATATTGATAGATTCTACGTTCTTTTTGTGTTTTTGATTAGAGATGTACCCAGATTTCGTGTTGATGATTTGAAGGCAATTGTTTTCTTTTCTCCCTTAACGTTAATGATTAAACCCAAAGTTATCATTAAATCAGTTCACTTATCATTAAATCACGAAAAACAATCATGTATAATGACGTATACATATTGATAGATTCCACGTTCTTTTTGTGTTTTTTTTGTATTAAATAAAACTTTTTCTTCAAGAATATTGTATATTAATTGTTACTTTTTAATCAACATGATCAGACTTAATTGTTTGTTACAAAGTGAATCATAAATCACGTTTACAATGACAATCAAGTAAACAGATCTTGCATTCAAAGTGTAACATTTAAATTTTCCCATTAATGTCTCATGATTAACTTCAAACAAGAGTTTGATTTCTGATGAAAACAAATACATTTAAGATAAGCTAAATTAGATCAACACATTTATGAAGCAAATCAAAGTTAATTTGTGCTTATTTTAACTAAAAACACTTAAAAATAATTAAGACTTATTGATAAACTCAATACTCGATTTCCATTGATTATGATTGAGTCAATTAAATTATGATTAGCCAAATGCAGCCAATGAAGCCATGAGTCGAAGAAATTGTCACTGATGAGACGAAGCTTAGTGTAAAACGATCAAGAGAGATGAGCAGATTTTATATTGGTCTGGCGAATGTTTGCCGCAAATCAAAGCCATTTTGTGGTTATTTTAACTAAAAACACTCAACATTAGTTAAGAAGGAAGAAGATTCCTAAACTTTTGAATCAATCTATTCGGACAAAGATTAAACTTGGGCTTGATTTTCAAAATAAAATATTGGGCCAATTAGAACAATTTTCGTCTAATTATTAGTGACAGTCTTACCTATGCAAATGATTCTTCGATCGTTTAAATTATTGACTAAAATGATTACGATTGATTACGACACTTGCAAACACTCCAACAGCCACTTGACACGAATAATAGGAAATAATAGGCTTTGTTTCATTTCCAATCTCGGTGATAAATTTTGCTGTTAAACTTATTCAGCAGTTGAGGAAAGGGAGCACAGACAAAATATTTGTATTTAACTGACGATATAGAAAATAATTCAGTAAACTTCAATAAACTGTATACACACTTGCGAATAATTCAATAATGATGAAAGAGAAGCCAACAATTTACAATTATTCATATCTATTAAATTTACTTTGGTTTCTCAACTCATTTATTTATATCATTCATCATCGTAATTCAGTCAAAACAAATAGATTCAAGATTTGAAGGTCTGATCCAGCATATTATGAAATCTTCAAAAGAACTTGATATCTTTTCTGGAACTTTTAGAAAAATAAACATGGTTAAGATTTAATCCAGTTCACCAGCTTGATATTATTTACTGATAACTATTGATACATTTCATTATTATCATGATATCAAATTCACCAAATCTAATAGCTTAATAAAACTAGAAAATGTTAGTTTAATTTGATCTTCATGTCGGGTGGATCACATGAATATAACATAACTTATCCTTATATCCTTAGAAATTTACGAGATTATAATTGAAATTTTTCAAGGCTAGACATAATTGTCATTTCATTGAATTCTTTAGTTTAATATTGCCAGGAGAAGCTATTAGTATATGTTTATCACCATGGTGAATTATACAGGGCAATTCAGCTACTTTTACCGATGTTTTTTGCGATTTTCTCAGCAATTAAAAGTCGTAGAGACACGAGACTTGATTGGTATGAGTTTGAGCGATACTTGTTTGTCATATCAAAAGATCAAGGTCATTCAGGTCATCGGTAAAATAACACGTTTCAAGGTCAACTGAAGGTGCTACAGTTATTCTTCACATTTTTTAACCCTGAAAAATGAGTTTAGAGATCCTTGCTGTCACAGATCTGGAGATATTACAGTTTAATTGAATAACTGCTAAAAAACATCGGTAAAAGTAGCTGAATTGCCCTGTATGTCCGTAAGCTCAACTTTTCTACTTTCAGCTGACTTTTTTCGGCTGACGATTCGTGGCTATTTAGGAAAATGATCTAATTAAATTGATTAATCAATTAATTAAACAATCTAAGATTATTTGACCCCTTATGGGCATAGCGGGTACATGATAGTCTACATTTAACAATGTAATAAAAGTTATTAGCGAAAGACGGGGCTAATCAGCTGTCGACAGCTAGCATTACAGTGTAATGATTACACTAATTGTGTGATAGTTTGATTGTCTCAGGCCCTCCGGGCCTTCCTTTGTCCATAGTGACCCTTAATAGTGAAAACCTAACCTAACCTAATTTAAACAAACACAATTGATTGAGAAATTAAGTTAATTTCCATATGTAGCTGTAATCTTAAGCCGAAAATAAGTCAGCTGAAAGTAGAAAAGTTGAGCTTACGGACATATCTTGAGGCTTATCGTTAGTTGTTATTTGCTGATTAAAAGACAATGAGAAAAGGTGCCAAAGTCAATTAATATTATTAATGAATAAAATTATTGAAGATTAATGAATTGAAACAAATCAATTGATGTGATGATGCATTAGTAATGATTGATTGATTGACCTGTTGAAATTGTTGACTTGAAATGTTTTATTTGACTTAGATGATGTTTTCGTTTAGAAGATTTAGTCAACGACTGTATTGAAATATAATAATATTAGACAAATTGGATAAATTGTCAATCAATCGAATCTCTAGCAACACTTGATTTCCATTGTTTACACGACTTCAAATGTTTTTGGGATTTTCCAGTATAAAAAGGATCACACTGGCAAAGCATTTTCATCGTGATAAAGTTATTACCAGATTATCAAGACAAACTAAATCGTTATATTAATATTAATTGTTAAAATGAATTCATTCTCTATTTTCATAGTTTTTACTGTTTTGATTGTTTCAACCCTTGGTCGCAGTCAACAAGGACAAGGAGCTCAAGTTGCCTTTAACACTCAACGAGGTTCTGGTGTTTCAGGAGGTCAAGGTGGCCAACAAGGCTCACTTGGTAGTTTCGGAGGTTCACAAGGAAGCCAAAAAGGAGGGTCTGGTAGTAAACAAAGTTCACAAGGCGTTCAAAGTGGTTCACAAGGAAGCCAAAAAGGTTCACAAGAAGTAAAAAATGGATGGGATAGTCTATCATATCTAAGTGGTTGGTAAGCTCAAAGTGGACTCAATGGCAAACAAGGTGAATTCAGATTCTACTGTTGAATTATGTGTTAATCAATTAACTGATGAAGAAACTTATTCTGACTATGAAATTAATTCTATTAAAATTTAACTAAGTTCTAAATTATAAAAATATGATCAAATAAACTCTCATTTCAATAAAAAAAAACAATTTAGTGGCTAATGGTATGTGGGCCTATTCATGAGCTTCGAAGCATGTGTATTATTGTTCAAAATACCCGACAAAGTTCAGGAAAAGAAATAAAAATCTCTGAAAGAACTCAAATGGAAGTGATTGGTGAATGAGATTTTATTTCATCACAGGACTATGATAATCATTCATTCAAATCAAGTATTACTGATTCCAGAACTTAAACAGAATTTATCTTCATTTTCAACCATAACAAGCAACGGTTATTTGCTGATCGTGACTTTTATATTCTAATTATTGATCAGCTTCACAATCTCAATTTAGCTTGTTAAAATTCAATTTCAGCGTTTTAATCAGAAACTTCAACTGCCATGAGGATTTAAAATTTCAGCATCACATTTATGAAGATACAGTTTCCATGAAGGCTTAACCAAAAGGCTCAAAATTTCTGTTGAGTTTCAACTTCTTAACGAATATTGTTACAGAGTCGGACAGAACTTTATAATAATGTTGTTCAAGTAATACGAAAAATAAAAGACAACAATTAATTGATATCTTTTTTTATTTCGATGAAAGTTCACAATGATTGATTGCTAATCGCCTAAATGACCAATGTAATAATTTTACTTTCAATACATATTGAAATGATGGATTGTCTAAATGACCTTTTTCCTGATCGTTATTCGTTGATAAATTTGTGCATTTATTAAACATAATCATATCGAATTTATTTAGTTCGTATAATTAATTCATAATGGTTCTATCGATAATTCAAATTTTGAAAAATTATATTAAAGCTTCTGAACCTACCAATTTAATCTCAAAGTCAATTCTGAGAAAAGGTCTAGTCTACCAATTCCTTCATCTCGTTCTTTCATTCGGATTATTGATTAAAGGAACGATAGGAACTTACAAGAATATTAATCATTTAATCTTTGCAAAAAATATACCAAAATCGGCCGTTTATCAGTCTATTGCATATTCACTATATGTATTCGTTATTGGTCTATCGTGTGGACTTTTATTATTTACTCGAAAAAACTACCAAAAGTTTATGGATTGTCAACGGGATTTGGTTAATGATCACAAAGAGATGTCTGATGAGTACACTTATAAACAGAGACGAAGATCACTTTTTGTTATTCTATTGCTTGTAATCCTTGAATTTGCCATCGATATTACACGAAAACCGACATATTTTCACTTTGGAATAACGAGAAGCATTTTCTCAGAAGTTACAAAAGTGATAATACTCATCTTATCGCGAAGCGCTTTCATAAACTATCTATACTTTATTGTCGAAAACTGTATCATATTGGAATCAATTTTCGCCGTAATATCCTATCGCCTTAATTTACTGATTCAGAGAAAATGTATTTCATTGGAAAACCCAAGGCTTCAGTATAACGCGATTAAATCGATTCGTTTAAATTATCTGAAAGGTTTAGAGGCAATAACAATAATCGATGGGACCATGATTATCGTAATATTTGGTTTCTACACATTCGCAGTTGCCAATTGTTTACTCGTTTTTAGTAACCTTTTCTCAATAGAGCACACGACTTATGGACTGATTTATATCCTCGCCATATTCACCAAACAAATGGCTTTCGTCTCATTGATCACCTATCATCTGATTCGTGTTAATAGATCTGCAGTTGGAGTATTCAACGATGTTTATCTTCTTTCGTTCGATTCGAAATCTGTCGAGTACACGGACGAGGTTCGTTAGGTCTCATGAACATTTTGCAAATGCTATAAAGTTTTTATTTTCTTTTTCCTCTTTTAGATAAACTTATTCTTATTGAGAATTAATCGTCAAGATATTGGATTCTCTTTCGCTCGTTTAATTGTTATTACACCAAATTTCGTCTCATCATTAGCAACAATTTCCCTTACTCTTGGATTAGCCTTGGCAACAGCATTCAATTGATCATCATATTCAAGATCAATTATCTTTAATTTAACTTGAACATTTCCAATGTTCATCTCAATATAAAATCTCATCGTTTCAATCAGCAATTTTTAACTGTCAATAGCCATGAAGACATGATACCAATGTAAACCAGTAAATCTTAATTATTGTTGTGTTTGTAGTTAAAATAACCACAAATTGACTTTAATATTCTTCATAAATGTGTTGATCTGATTTAGCTTATCTTAATTGTATTTGTTTTCATAATTAATCAAACTCTTGATGAAAGTTAATCATAAGACATTAAACGATTTATTCAACGTGATTTATGATTCACTTTATATCAAACAATTAAGTCTGATGATGTTGATTAAAAAGTAACAATCAATACAATATTCTTGAAGAAAAAGTTTTATTTACAAAAAAAACACAAAAAGATAACTTGAAATCTATTAATATGTATACGTCATTGCACATGATTGTTTTTCGTTTGCATTACTTATCGTTTGTAATGATAAGTGAATTGATTTAATGATAACTTTGGGTTTAATCATTAACGTAAAGGGAGAAAAGAAAACAATTAACTTCAAGTCATCAGCACGAAATCTGATCACATCTCTAATCAGATCTTTGAGGTGGTTGATAATCATTTGAAATCAATTAATGATGTTTGTGGTTGATGATTATGATTTTTGATGAGATTTGTGATTGAGATCCACTTGTTTGATCTCATAAATGATGTTTGGTCTATCTGGAAAAATAAGATTATTATCAAAGAGTGAAGAAGATGAGACTCCAGCCAAAATAAGAAATTTTAAGCTAAGTGCTCAGTTTTGTACATAGTGATTGCCCATAATTTTAGTAACAACTTGGCCCGTGGTATAAGATAAACAATAATAACACAAGATTTAATTTTAAATTCGCAGGTAAAGTTAATAAAATTAAAATTTAGCTGGAGCGAAAACTAGCTGGAAGTTTCCTCAGAAAAAGAGAAGTTGGAAAATATTTGAATCAGATGGCGATGATTACACTTTTTCAATAGCAAGAAAAACTTGCTCTTTTCATCGTTTTTGATAAATTTTAATTTAATTTAATTATTAATTAATTTTATATACAATTCAAGGTATAACAAGATATAGAGTTGCAAGAAAAGATAATTTTAATAACAACAATCGACGAGACTATGACTATCGTAATATTTGGTTTCTACACATTCGCAGTTTCGCCAATTGTTTATTCTTTTCTAGTAATCTTTTCTCATTAGAACAAATGATTTAAGGACTGATTTATATTCTCGCCATATTCACCAAACAAATGGCTTTCGTTTCATTAATCACCTATCATCTTATTCGTGTTAATAGATCTGGAGTTGGAGTATTCAACGACGTTTATCTTCTTTCGTTCGACTCAAAATCTGTCGAGTATATAGACGAGGTTCGTTAGGTCTCATGAACATTTTCAAATTGTTATAACACCGAATTTCTTCTCATCATTAGTAACAATTTCCTTTACTCGTCAAGTCTCATGAACATTTAAAACTTTCAAAATATTTTCCGTTTCTTTTTTCTTTGCTGATAAACTTATTGTTAATGTACATAAATTGGCAAGAACTATTTCCAAAATAATTATCGTTCTCTGTTTATTAATAATAATAAATAAATAAATAAATTCAATATAATTCTATAATTCACCATGGTGATAAACATATACTAATAGCTTCTCCTGGCAATATTAAACTAAAGAATTTAATGAAATGACAATTATGTCTAGCCTTGAAAAGTTTCAGTTATAATCTCGTAAACTTCTAAGGATATATGTTATATTCATGTGATCCCAAGATCAAATTAAACTAACATTTTCTAGTTTTATTAAGCTATTAGACTTGGTGAATTTGATATCATGATCATAATGAAATGTATCAATAGTCATCAGTAAATAATATCAAGCTGATAAATTGGATGAAATCTTAACCATGTTTATTCTTCTAAAAGTTTCAGAAAAGATCTCAAGTTCTTTTGAAGATTTAATGATATGCTGGATTAGACCTCCAAATCTTGAATCTACAGGGCTATTCAGCTATTTTCGCCGATGTTTTTTGCGATTTTCTCATTTTCGATTGCGCTCATTACACTGGCAAAAATAGCTGAATAGCCCTGTATTTGTTTTGACTGAATGACGATAACGAATGATATAAATAAATGAGTTGAGAAACCAAAGTAAATTTAATAGAAATGAATAATTTACTAGTAAATTGTTGGCTTCTCGCTTATCATTCTTGAATTATTCGCAAGTGTGTATTGTTGAAGTTCCTGAATTCTATATCTTCATTTGAATACAGATACTTGGTCTTTGCTCCTTTTCCTCAACTGGTTAGGTTGACAAAGTTAACCAACTTTTTTTTTGCTCGTCTATTTGTTTTAACACCAAATTTCGTCACATCTTTAGCGACAAATTCTCTAACTCTTGGATTAGCTTTGTCTACATCATTCGACTAATAATGACCTTCCAATTCTAAAACTCATCGAATCTTAAATTTAGCTATTCACATGATAAATATATTAGGTATGTGCATATGAAATGGCACTTTCGAAGAAAATTTTTTTCTTTTGATGATAATTCGAGAACCAGTCAGTATATTGAGATATTTTTTATTCACTAAATAGATAAGACTCCAATGAATGAAATGTTATTAAATTTAATTAAGAAAAAAATTATTAATTCAATTAGAATTAATTTTTAAAAATATGGAAAATTCGCGAAACTTTCGGGTACACTTTTCATTGATCGGAAAATGGCCTTAGTCCGAAAAATTCAATTGGTTTTTTCGATTTTTATGTTTTTTATATTTTTTCTTTCGATTGATCTAAAAATCATGATTCTATCCCTCAGCATAGTAAAATAATAATTAATTGAAAATTACCTTTTTTCATCATTTTTTTGATACCTTTTATCAATTAACAAGGGGGTCTATGAGAATTTTTATAAAAAAAGGTGTTAATTAGGAAAAAGTGATGAAAAAAAGGTTACTGTCAATTAATCATTATTTTGTTATTTCCTGAATAGAATTGTGATATTAGCATCAATCGAAAGAGAAAAGTACAAAAAATCGAAAAAAACATCTGGTTCTCTAATTATAAATAAAAGAAAAAAATTTTCTAAAAAAGTGCCATTTCATATGCACATACCTAATACAACCAAAGACTGAGTTTGCAACCACTTTTTAAATCATTCACGCTGTTAATGATAATCAAGTGGAGTGATTTGATGTCTAATCAGTTGACCATTTTAAGACTAACCTAGTTAAATGAGTGTACAAACTCACTATCATATCTCTGGGCTAACTTGATATCTCATTGATTATATTGCACTGCGTGAATGATTTAAAAACTGGTTGCAAACTCAAAGTTTTTGGCTGTTAAAGATCTGAACTGTAACAATCAAAATATTAATCGTTACTCAGCATCAAATAAAAGATCTTCGTGTTAATGAAGTCAACAAGTTGGACTTTTTAAACGTGCATAATACTAGACTCACAAAACTGACCAATAAAACCTTCGAACAATCAAATTATTTGATTGATATATTATTACTTAACCGATAAACCACAAAAATCAATTATAAATGTTTAGACATTAATCAATTTTTTCCATGCCCATAAATGATAGTAACTAACTCTACTTATCATGAGTTTATTGTTGTTGAGGATAAGCACCACAATTGTCTGAGTGATCAACGGTATAATCTGAATTTAATCAATTGGAATTAAGTATTATAATAATCGGAATAATGGTTCTATCGCTAATTGAAATCGTGAAAAATTTTCTCGACTCTTCTCAGCCTACGAATATGTATGTTTGTCCATGAACTGTTTGTATGTAAGAAAATAATAACCTATGGCCAGAAAAGATGAGACTCTTCGCAAAAATCGCCATAACTATTGAACAATAATGAATTTTTTTCTTAAATTTTATATTTGGATAGAACACACATATGATCATGTCAACAAGAAAAATTCAGTCTCTCAACTTTTTTGGTTTCGGTTTTATTGAGGTCGAAAGTAGCCGAAAGTTTTACTCGAGTTAAATTTATTTTTTTCTTAAAAATTCTGTATCTTTTCAAAAATAATTCTGATATAAATGAAAATAACTTTATTGAAAAGTTCATAAAAAAGTGATCTAAAACTGGTCTTTTCAAGGTCTAAAATAAAGCGACAGTGAAGATAATCGAAAAAGAAATTTTAGGTTTTTTCGTTTTTTCGAAAACCTATCTCCTCCATTATAAAATTAGTATGGAGATGAATGGGAAAATACGACTCAAGTAAAACTTTCGGCGAGTTTCGACCTCAATAAAACCGAAACCAAAAAAGTTGAGAGACTGAATTTTTCTTGTTGACATGATCATATGTGTGTACTATTCAAATATAAAATTTAAGAAAAAAATTCATTATTGTTCAATAGTTATGGCGATTTTTGCGAAGAGTCTCATCTTTTCTGGCCATAGGTTACTCGAAATACGAGTAAACAATTGGACATTGCAAATATGTACCAAGGTGGAGGAAATTAATGATACCGTTTTCGGAATTTTTTATTTAAGAATCAGAATATTCAAGAATTATGAAAAATTGTGAATAGAGAGCTAAAAGTCTCAACTTTCGAAATAAGTTGAAAAAATTATTAAAAAATCAGTAGTTTTGCTAATTAATTTTTCTAAAAATGTCCATTTTGAAAAATTTTAATTTGAAAAGTCCCATAGACTTAACATGGAGGAAAAGTTCAATTTAACATGTAAAAATTTTCCTCTTCAACTTTTCCGGTTTTTTGTATCCTTTTCTATGTTAAAACTCTAAAAAATTTAAAAAGAGGTAATTGCACTAAATGGACAATTGCGAGGATATTATTTAATGCGCGAAAAAATTAATTTCAGATTTATTAATTTGACGTACGAGAGCAGCATAATAATCAAAAAATCATTTCTATCAATAGTTTTCGAAACATAATAAATTTTCAAAATCTGTATCATTAATTTCCTCCACCTTGGTAGAAACCCATAATCACGATGGTTAAAGTTGAATCGATTATATTTATCGCTTCTATTGACTTTAGATAAGTCAAACGGATCATGACATAATCGGATCGTCTATAAGATCAAAGTTAAAGTAATGATCGTTGAAAAGTTCTAATATAATATCATAGATAATTAGAGAGATTGTGAAACTTTTGATAACTTGCTCGAGTAAATAATAGAAATAAACATGAAAGAGCGATAACAAATATGTAGAGTGAGAATGAAAGTGACTGGTAAATGTTAGCATCGGCTAAGCTCTTGACAGAAATAATTCGAGACAATTACAAATTCCAATTGCTCCTCTAGCCAATAGTCCAGAGGATAGAATTAGATGTTCAAACGTTCAAATAAAACAGTAAAAAATCTCACCGTTCCCATCAGAAATCTGCACTGCTTCTCTATATGGGTTTTATCTATTATAGATGCTTAATTTTAGATCATAAGAACTTTTTGTATGATGTTGATAGTGAATATTCGATAGTTTCTCTCAAACTTTTAGTTTCGACTCAATAAGGACAGAAGAAAACAGTACATGAACAAATCATTTAGATTTATTGGTATTCTAGTAAGTTTCAAAACATTCTGCATTCAATTTACGTATGTGTTTTAACATGAATCTAATATTTGTACATTCGCGAGTATTCTTTTGATTTTCGTGCATTTTGTTAACAGCTACACAATTTAATAATAACAACTAGTCTAATACTGATTTTATTGTAAATATTGGGTAAGTTCAACTTAAATTCATGATGTTTTTTGCAATCTAGTAGCATTATAGTTCAGTATAAGTCTGTTATCATGTAAATTATTAATTATTGGTTAAGAATAATAATGAAATGATCAAGAATACTGGTTTATAGTTAACTGAATTTCTGCTCACCATTAGATGCTAAGCTGATAAACTGTAAGCTTTCACTAATCAGTATGATCTGGTAAGATTTAATCATCTATTTCTTATATTCAGAAGTAATTTATTGATAACATTATTGATGTTTGACCGGAGCACAAGCAATCAGCGGTTTTAATTTTCATTTTTATTTGCCATACAGCTTATTATCACCAATAAGAGATGATCTCTCCAACAATAACAATTTTAAAATGCTCTACAAAATCAGTGCCAACAAGTTTAGCATCGAAATCGATTCTGAAAAAACAGCTATCTCATGTATTTTTACATGTTTTCATTTCTTGTGGATTGATAATTGTTGGTTTAAATACTTTCCATGAATATGTTACTATTCTGCTACGATCGAACAACGCGAAAAGAGCCTTTAAATTTATTTATCATCCAACTCTCATTAGTGGGCTTTCTATGGTGACACAAGGATTTTCTTTTTCTTTTATAAACTTAACTGAGGACAATTACAAGAATTTTTGTAATATTCAACAGAATTTTGGCAGCCTACAAAGCATCACTGACTTTGCTTACATCTCAAATAAAAGAAAAATGACTTTTTTATTGATTTTTTTGAGTGTAACTCCTGAGATATTATTGGATTTAACGATGTACTCAAAATTTATGATGCTTGATTTTTTTCGCCTGGATATAACGCATCATTTGTATTATATGATAATATTTATATCCAGAATAGCCTCAATTAATTCAACCTATTTCATTGTCGAGAATTGCATTTTCCTCACATCAATATTTGAAGTTCTAAATCAATGTCTAACAGGCTTGAATTTGGAGATGTCAAGGCCAGAAACCAATATGGAAACCAATATTGATACAATTAGATATCTACGTTTATGTTATCTCAAAGCAGCTGAAGCCACTAGCTATTTGAATAATACTTTGTCACTGATGATAACAGTTTTTTATACGTTCGAAGTATCCAATTGCTTATCAAACTTTCATAGAATGATGATTCATAAACTGGCCTATGATCAAACTGTGATAATATTAGAAATAGCTGTTAGTTTATCAAAACAAATAGGCTACATCTCTATTATTACTTTCCATTTGATTCTTATAAATAAAACAGCCTCCTATATTTTTGACAATGTTTATAAAATTTCATTTTATTCGTATTCTTCAAAATTCTCCAATGAGGTTCGTAGAATTTTTAACCTGTCTACTAAGCTAGTTTTACTTATTTTTTTCCACTCATCACAGATAAACTTATTTTTACAACAAGTGATTTGTCAAGATATTGGACTATCTTTTGCACGATCATTCATCATAACCCCGAAATTTATTTCGTCTCTGGCAATGATATCCATCACTGTGTTAACAACATTGGTAACGTTATCTTTATCATCTTTTTCTTTATTGAACATGATTTCACTTTTTATACACACACAAGCTTTTGTTATAATTTTAATCTTTAAGCTGCCTTCCATTCAGTGAGCCGAATTTCAAAAAATTATTAAATCGATTTTCAGATAACAAAGCTCTTTAGCTTGCATAACGAGTTTTATCAAAACCATTAGCTGAAATCTCACCGTTTAATATTGAGGTTCAAACTTTTACTGTATAAATTACTATTTTCATTACTATAGCTGTTTAGAATATTCAAGAAAAACGCCGAATCTTCGAAAAATACTATTTAAATCATTTTGATAAGAAAAGCGTTAGAACCTGAACAATAGCCTATTCATTGCTACCTTAACTAATTTTTATAGCTACATACAATAGGCTTTATTAACATAATCTAATAACATAACAACTCGTCACCTAGACTTTAGATTTAAATCTAATTAGAACTTAAACAAAGTTTAAGTTGTAATGAATATGCAAACATTTTTCTAAAACTAAAGACTCAGATCTTTGTTAATTGTTTTCCCTCTCCCCATCAATTAACTATCGATTTAACTCTTTCTTCGGTCCTCTAGAAATACAAAATCATAGCGAAAATTTCACAAAACCTTGGGACTTGACCAATTGTTTGATTCTCATTTCAGTAATACATATTTCCTTTGACATAATAATATGCCAAAAATGACAACTAAACTTTTTATAATCTCTTTATCAGGAATAAAACCTTAATACGAATACAAATACAAAGTGTTTAGAAATGATGTTTTGACTCAAGAGCAAATTCCATTGTTTATTCTGTATTGAAACTACAAAAGTATACTAGTTCGTTAATGCCAAAGACTATGTCTCAATTTCATCAATGTCCGATAAACATTATATCGAGATCGATCCTGGGAGTAAGACTGTGCTACATACTTGTCCATGTAATAATTTTATCCTGTACTATTCTATGGTTTTTCTGGGAGCTATACGATGCGCTGGATAACATAATTAATAGAAAATATACTTTAGTTTATACTAAAGCTAAGAATCTATCGGACTTCATCAATTTCACATCTTTAATTTATACACTTCCAGTTTTAGCTAACAGCGTGTCGTTTTTATTACTATTATCGACTCGCAAGAGCTATCAAAAGTTTCTAAATTTGCGCCAAGATCTGGTAAATGTAAGAGATAAAGTAGCCTTTGAGTATATTCATTATAATCGAATAAAGGCTCTTGTGTTGCTTTTAATTATAGCAATTCCCGATTTATTATGGAATTCTGGACCATACCATAGAATTATGATATTCAATTTTCTAGATCAGTATGACAACAACATTCTGTACTCCATTATACGATTTATATCCAAGACGGCCTCTCTAAATGCCGCTTATTTCATCATTGAAAATTGTATATTTCTGGAGTCAATATTTGTTGTGATAAAGCATTGTCTTACTGCTTTGAGGCTGGAGATATCAAAAATGGAAGCTCATTCGGACGTAGTTGATAACGCAATCAAATCTCTACGATTATGTTATCTCAAAGCGGTAGAAACAACAAGTCAAATTGATAAAATCATGTCAACCGTTATTTTCACTTTCTATGTGTCTGAAGTATCTATTTATTTGTATGTTTTGAGAGTTTCAGCGACACTTGACTATAAATTCATTGCTAATATGATCACAATTATGGGAAGTTTTATTTTGTCTTTAATTAGTGCTGTTGGACTGGTTTCCTTAATTACATACCACTTGATCCGTGTAAATCAAATGCCATCTAGCATATACAATACGGTCTATCAAATTTCATTATGTTTTGGATCTTCAAATTACTCTAACGAAGTTTGTATGATCTTTATTGTAGATTCCAGAATGTTTAATTTCATTCGTATTTTTTGTTGCACAGATAAACTTATTCCTGAAACGCATGAATCGTCAAGATATTGGATTCTATTTCGCTCGTTCTTACATAATAACGCCGAAATTCGTTTCATCTTTAGCAACAATTTCATTAACACTTTTTCTTTCATTGGTAACGATATTTCTGAACTAGTTCAATTGTCACAAATTCACAGTTGAAAAAACAGAAAACTTGTGATTCAACAAACAGTCAATTTAAAACGAAACTAATCAGTATTTCTGAAACAATGATCATTTTATTAAAATATCTTTTGTTATGACTTTATAATAGTACAAACGAAACATTCCAAATTGCCCAGATTGTTCAGGCTGCCAGGATTGTGATAAGAGGAATAGGTTCAGGTTCTCGAAGACAGAATGATGGGAGCATTCAAGTGAGTACAACTTTGCTTTCATATAATCGGACACCAAGTCACCCTACAACACACAATTTAGGTAATCTTTTCTCAATCGCACACAGTTTGTGGATTGGTTTATATATTCTCACCAAATTCATTATACAAATGGCTTTCGCGCATTTTGATTGATTTTCATCTGATGATGTTATACATCATCACTTCAAGATGCCATGATTATCGTATTATTTGGTTTCTACACATTCGCAGTTGCCAATTGTTTACTCGTTTTTAGTAATCTTTTCTCAATAGAGCACACGATTTATGGACTGATTTATATTCTCGCCATATTCATAAAACAAATGGCTTTCGTCTCATTGTCACCTATCATCTGATTCGTGTTAATAGATCTGCGGCCGGAGTGTTCAACGATGTTTATCTTCTTTCGTTCGATTCAAAATCTGTCGAGTACACGGACGAGGTTCGTTGAACCTCACGAACATTTTGAAATTGTTATAATGTTTTTTGTTTCTTTTTCCTCTTTCAGATAAACTTATTCTTATTGAGAATTAATCGTCAAGATATTGGATTCTCTTTCGCTCATTTAATTGTTATTACTCCGAATTTCGTCTCATCATTAGCGACAATTTCCTTACTCTTGGATTAGCTTTGGAACAGCATTCAATTGATCATCATATTCAAGATCACTCATCTTTAATTTAGCTTGAACATTTCCAATGTTCAGCTCGATATAAAATCTCATCGTTTCAATCAGAAATTTTCAACTGTCAATAGCCATGAGGACGTGATACTAATATTTACCAGTAAATCTTAATTATTGTTGTGTTTGTAGTTAAAATAACCACAAATTGACTTTGATTTGCTTCATAAATGTGTTGATCTAATTTAGCTTATCTTAAATGTATTTGTTTTCATCATTAATCAAACTCTTGTTTGAAGTTAATCATAAGACATTAATGGGAAAATTTAAATGTTACACTTTGAATGCGTGATCTGTTTACTTGATTGTCATTGTAAACGTGATTTATGATTCACTTTGTATCAAACAATTAAGTCTGATCATGTTGATTAAAAAGTAACAATTAATATACAATATTCTTGAAGAAAAAGTTTTATTTACAAAAAAAGACAAAAAGATAACTTGAAATCTATTAATATGTATACGTCATTGCACATGATTGTTTTTCGTTTGCATTACTTATCGTTTGTAATGATAAGTGAATTGATTTAATGATAACTTTGGGTTTAATCATTAACGTAAAGGGAGAAAAGAAAACAATTAACTTCAAGTCATCAACACGAAATCTGATCACATCTCTAATCAGATCTTTGAGGTGGTTGATAATCATTTGAAATCAATTAATGATGTTTGTGGTTGATGATTATGATTATGATTTTTGATGAGATTTGTGATTAAGATCCACTTGTTTGATCTCATAAATGATGTTTGATTTATCAGGAATAATATGACTTTCGGTGGGATGAAGTTTGATTTCTGTAGGATGTTTAAGACAAAAGTTGGTTACTGATCAATTGATTAATTCTGATGATAATTGGATGATTCTGGTGTTTTATCACCGCTTTTCACTGATGGTTGATTCTTTTCCAATGTTTCTGAACCAGAATCAAGAGTAAATTCCTCTAATTGTGCCGATAATCGTAATAATTGTTGGTTAATTGTTGTCCTCGGTATCTTGGGCTCAATCATCTCGATAACTTGTAACGTTGAATCTTTATTGAGGGAAAAGAAATGTAGTCCAGGACAAAGTCCTTGATTAACTAGATTAAGGCACAATTGTGTTGATTGTTCGATGGCAAATTGTTTAATTTGTTGATCACAATTTGAAATATTTTCAATTTTCGATTCCAGTTGATTACAGATCGGAACTTGGGTTGTTTTCATCATTCGGGTAAAAGATCGATAAGATGGAAAGGTAAATATTCCCGGTAAAATGGGAGCTTTTATATCAGCTGATCGACAGAGTCTAACCCATTGGGCAAAAACATCAACATTGAAAAAAAATTGGCTTATTATTAGATCAGCACCAGCGTCAACTTTGGCCTTTAAGTATTTAACATCTTCAGCAAGGGATGATACCGATGGATGACCATTAGGATAACCAGCGACCGCGACGACAAAATCGTTTGGAAACTCGGCTCGAATAAATCTAACGATATCAATGGCATGATTGAATTCCCGTTCCGTTGATTCATCTAAATCGTCACCTCGCAAAGCAAAAATATACTTGATTCCACAGTTTTTAGCTTCTTGTAGGAATTTTCTACCCTGATCGGAATCCATTAAATCTGAACAGGTCACATGAAGGAGAATATCGAATCCATAGTTGGTGATTATCAGACGGGCCAAATCAAATCGAGATAATGATTCAGTGTTCGATGTTCGGGAAGTACTTTTAGATGTGATGGCACAGAATAAGGGTCGATATTTTCTTAAATCACTGAGTAGATTTTCAAATCATTCAATGATTTACTCGATGGTGGAAATATTTTCAATTGAATAGAAGGGTAACTTGGAACTTTCAATTAATTGTGAAAATTTGGTGACACGAGATGATGATTTGATCGATGTTGATGTTGACATTTTGATGATATTCTTTGTTTTCAGAATGGAAACTGAAGAGTTGAAGTGAAACCCAGTTAATTGTCGAGGTAATAAATGTGAAAACATGAAAAAGAACTAACAAAAAGTGATTATCATGATAAAATTAAGATAATAGTGATGATGATGATGATGATGAGAAGGAGGATAAAGATATGGATTGTATTAAATATGATCACATAGATGAAGTTGATTATCTTCCAATATAATCAATTCTAGTTTTATGAATGTTATTGGAAACCAATTAAGCTGATAATTGAGTTGATAAGATGCAGAAAATGTAGCAATTAGATTGCAATTACTGTTGTTCACTTGCTGGTGATGAAAATTTCATAGTTAACAAAAAAAAGAAAATTAACCAAAATAGTTAATTGAGTTGACGATCGTGACGAAGATGATGATGATGTTGTTGTTGTTGAAGATTTGATCTTGATGTTTAATCAAACAAGAAACAATCACGTGGAGACTAAACATCAATTGGAGAGAGAGAGAGTCCAAGTTAACAGTTAATTGTTTGAAGAAATCAAATTAGATTTTCATCTTATCTCATTTGTAAGTAGAAACATAATTACACTTTTGTTTTAAATTGTGGAAAGAGAAGGAAAAACAATGTCAATAAAGGCACTTTCTCTGTCAACAAGCAACATGATGCCTGGAATGATGTGATTATCTTTAGGTCCTTTTCTGTGATCAGCTGATTTTCATTTCTTTTTTTTATGCTGCAATTTGGATTGGTTGTTGCAAAAAGAAAATAGAATCACCCAAACTACGCAGACTACGAATTTGAACTTTTCTCTTTATTCTTGGCAAACCATCATTCAATTAAGTTCTTCATATTCTTGTTTAAGAATTACTTCAAATGAGAATGGTTGAAAACTGTAACCGGTTCCGGCGTAGAATTTACTTTGAAACTCAATCCAATGTAACCTTAGGGCATGAAGAAAAGCGCTAAGACCTTCCATTAAAAGTAGAACGGCAACTGTTAAGCAAGCCCAAAATGCGAAAATGAAAAACATTAACAGTCCACCAGCGAAACCAGTGAACGTTGTTAGGCCAATTCTGAGAACCATATTCCATAAAACTTCACTTAATTGAGCGTGAGCTAAGCTCAATGCCCATAATCTAAGGTACGATGCTGTATGAGAAATCGATCCGAGGCAAGATTCAATTGTATGGATTACCTGGTGAATGATTATCTCTCCAAGATCAAATTCTTCATGGTTCTCATGATTCTCGACACTGTTAACCGTTACTTTCTCTTGTTCTTTGGGTACTTCATCGTTTAAAATTTCCATAGGAATGCCAACTTCATTCTCGATTATAATGTTATTATTGTTCGTTGGTCTAGAGGTCATTTGTTTACGCTCATCGTTGGCCTTTTTTAGAAAGTAAGGTTTAACACAGAGCATCCAGGGTATGCAGGAGAGAGCGATTATCAACAAAACTGTTTGAATAAACTGTTGACCCCAATACATTGGTGCTAATGAACATGGAGTATCTTCGTACTTGTAGAGGAACATGTTGATTAGAATAATCAAAACTGATGGAGCACATGAAGAGCCAGAAGAATCATAGAAAATCCATTTTGCCAAGATGAGAATATTTAGATAACCGAAAATGGAGATTGTGAAAATTATCTGAGGAAGAAATTCACAGTAGATATTCAATTGATTGTTAAAATATCGATGATTGTACAAACTAAGGATAATACCGAACAGCATTTGACCAACTCCAAGAAGAACTGAAAGTTTCATCTTATATGAATTGAGGAAGAGAATTTTATTCTCGGCAACTTGCCAAACAGGATCCATTCCAAACCAATATGGTGATCCTGAATACTCTTTACCAGGTTCTAACATCATCACCTCAGGGTATAAACCTTTGTCGGGTGGATGAGATGAGACCCATGATGAGCCGAAAATGTTAAATGATTTAGAGAAGATATCATTATAAATGAAACCCGTGTAGATGGAGAAAAGTCCCATCAATAGGATTAAATATCTTCCACCGAAAAAGGTAAGAAATATTTCATTTGTTGACTTTTTCGATTGAATGAAATTCTCTTTCATAACCATCCAAAGGCCGAAAAGTGTCATCAATAAGCCATGACCTGCATCTCCAAACATAACAGCAAATAGAAAAGGGAAAGTGATTATTGTAAAAATGGCTGGATTAATTTCTCGATAGGAAGCAACACCATATGAATCAACCAAATTCTGAAATCCTTGAGTAAATTTATTATTCCGATGAAATGTTGGCGGTATTTCCTTAGTTTCGATACAATTTAAAATTGAAGGTACGGATGATCCACTTCGATCTTTTCCTCTTCTCAATGCAATATGAACTCTTTCCAGGTCATTATTGGGACACCAACATTCAGCGATTAAACATTTCCTAGTAAGATCTAAATTGAACATGTTAAGCGAAAGATAGATCGCTTTTATTTTTCGAACCTTAACCTTCCATGTGTTCAAATGTTTAGCAGCCGCGGCTAATACTCGATAACGATGTTCAGTTGTCTGTTTAAGAACAATTTTCAATTCATCAACCCTTGAGGTTAAATTGGTGATCATTTCTTTCCGGGCAATAGCAGTTTCCGGGCAAGGGTAAAGTGATGCTCGAAAACCTTCACAAATCTTTTTCACTCGAGTCATTAATTGTTCTCCTTGGAAGAAGATGATAAATACTGATTTGAAATCGTGATCACCGGAAATTGATCTTCAATGGGTTCGTCGATAAAGGCTTGACGTAAAAAGACATTGCCCATACAAACGCGCCAAAGCATTCGTTCAAACGAATGCAATCGATCTCGACGAATTACACCAGTTACAAAGCTAAAAGAAAAGTCGAAGAGGAAGAGAAAGAGAGTAAAAAAAATTAGATTAGATATTGACAATTAACAGTTATACGTATGTATAGCAATAGATTACAGAATCAACAAGTTGCTGTTGGTCTTTTTGTTGGATTATAATATCAACTATCAAAAGATTATTGGATGATAAACAAGGTAAATAAAGGTAAAACTACCAATCGTTATTAAAACAAACTCACTTCAATTTAACGTGAGCATGGATTGAGAGGTTTATGGCATCATCTCCAGCTAATTGGGTCCAATCTTCACCTAGTCCAGTTCCTTGCATCTATTGGAGGAAGGAGAAAACAAAAATGGAAACTAAAGATTATAAGATTAACGGTAAAGAGATGAACGGAAAATTGAGAATTGATTAGATTGGATGGAGAAAAATTAGAGAGCATGAAACAACAGGGTGGCAGAATATGGAAATGGACTAATAACCTCAAGAAAAAATGCATGAGTTTTCTCGAGAATATGACGGAATTCACATAATTCTGAGAATGTTTTCTTTAAAGCATCCATGTTGAAATTAACTTGCTTCAATTCGTTGTCCAGTTTGGCCAGGGTGGTCTCTAAATCGATCATTTCTCTTGGTGGTGGTGCTTCTGGTACATCGCTGTTATCACAGATTGGTATCTCATCTCTCTTGATCTCTTTCTCAAGAATATCTGGAAAAAGAAAATGAAAATGAAAATGAAAATACAGAATAGAATTACGAAGAAATGAAATAATAATAACATGTTTCTCGACTCTATCAATTGAGAGGGTAAAGGTTAAGATGTACATACTTATCTTTCGCTCCATTTCCTGGCATCTCATGACTTCACTGATGAATTTCCGTTGAAATAGATACACATCAGGATTAAGCTAAAGAAGACAATTCTTAGATTAGTTCAATTGTTTTCACCAAGAGAGAAAAGTGTTTGAGAGAAAATTGGAAAAAAAGAAAAGAGATTGAGATTAAGAAGGAAATAGAAATTCTAAGATAAACCGGAAAAATGGAAGAGGTAAAATTAATAATCAATTTACATCACGAAATTGAACCAGACCAAGTTCACCCAATTCAGCGACACAAAAATAAGCAGCTTCGGATTGAAGAAACAATTGACAAAGAGACATCTCTTCACCTCTCAATAAACTTCCCATGGTTGCAGATTAACGGATATTTGGGATTATCCAGAAGATAAAAATTCTAAAAAAAAACAAAAACACTAATTTGCAGAGAGTTGATTTCACTTGGAGAGAGAAAAAAGTAACAACAACAACAATAAATGTAATTAGAGAGGAAAAATAATTTAAATTGTTAAGAGAATGAAAAAGGAAGAAAAAAATAAACAATCAAAGTGAATGAGAATTTGACAAAGAAGAGAAATAGAAAGTGAGGGAAAGAGAGAAAAAGGGAGAAAAGTGAGAGAGAAAATTGCGGAGAGAGAGAGAGAAAAGAGAAAAGTGAGAAAGTGAGAGATTGATGAGGTTACCAAACGATTAGATTATTGGGATGATTATGCAAAACACTCGACAGTTGATGGACAATTAAACTAATCATCTGGTCTCAAAATCACAGGTAAATGTTTTCACTTTTAATTACAATTCATTTTTCCAGGTAATGGATCTTGGCGATTGTGGTGGATAAACAGGAAGAAATTATTTTCTTTGTCTTTTTTCTCTCCTTTTGTTTGTTTCAATTGCTTTTGTTTTCTTATCGAAACAATAACAACAATTATAACTGTTTTCACCCTTTTCTCTCTCTGTGTCTCTCTATCCAGGTAACAATCATTTACTTGATCAACTGTGATTAGGTAAAAACACCAAGGTTGGAAAATGGGTGTACCCCTGAAGATAAAATCTCTGGATGGAACATTGGAATTGAATTTTCTTCTTCTCTGTCAATCTCAACATGATAATTTTCTATCACCACCATGGGTTTGTTTTTTTTTCTTCTATTCCTAAATCTCTTGTTCTTTTTGTCTCCATCTGATTAACCGTTACATTGTTTTCCATTGTCTTTCATTTCTAATTCTAATGGTACCAATAATCCTTCTGATTGTTGGTCACTTATTCCACTGGCCTATAAACACCGTTTTCTAATTACTCTGAGTTAATTTTTCTTTCTATTCTGTTTCTTTTGTTAGAATCTTTTGTTTTTCTAATTGGATCATATTGGATTAAAATCTCCATATTCTAAGTTATTAGATGGATGGAATTTCCAATCAACCCATGATGAAGATGCAGGCGTTTTCTAACAATGAGTGTTGGTGTTGATCACTTTTTCCCCGCAGTTGATTGATTCATTGAAAACACCTCACTCACTGATTGGAAACGATGAATAATATTAATAATCTTGGATTATCTTTCCAATGGAAAATGATTTTGAAGATATGACCTGATTTAATCTTGGATCAAAGATTATCTCTCTGTGTGTTTTAATACTTTAATTACGCCCATGATTAACTGGATCTTGCTGATATCGACAAAGAATACACAGTAGTCGAGGAAATAATTAGTTCCTTGATAGTCTATTGTTAATCCAGGTGAATAATAATTAGTAATTATCATGTTACAATTTTCCGGATCTATTGTGTTCTCAATGTTTTTACAATTTCTTTTCTCAATTTCTTTTATTATTTTCCATTCATGTGAAGCTTTTACCTGTCCCGATAAAGGTAAAACTGGAGCATCTCAAGTTCCTCTTATAACATCACTTGTTGCCCATCAAACTGGATATCAAACTAAAATTGAATTGGTCACTGGTTCTGGTCATTTATTTACCATCGATGAGACTTTTAATCAACTGAATTTCGTGGGAAACGTTAAGGTTAATGATGGAGCTGGTTATCAACATAAATTTTTCTGGTACCATCTAGAAGCCAAAGAATCATTTTTCGTTGGTATTGATCAATCTTGTTCTGCCAAAAATTTAACTGATAATGTTAAAAAATCAATTATCAATGATTGGCTAGCATATAGTAGATTATCAGATGAAACGGACATTTCAAATGACCCTCAAGTCTTAGGTCCAATGCTTTTATTTACTTATATGAGAAGCAAATTGGATAATCTAAGATATTTGGATAAAGTTAATCTTGATGGTCGTCAAGTTTATCAATGGTTTTACTGTTTAAAAGACGACGGACCTTATATCGATGTTTACTTTGACTCGAATAATAATTTTCCAGTCCGTTTGGTTGCCACTTATCCTGATGATCCAACCCTTACCACTACTCTAAATGTAATCACATTTGAACCTTTAACTAATCAACTTAACGATTTGATTACTTACCCTTATGGTTATGGTTGCGAACGACTCAACCCCTCGACTATTGTGATCCCGCAATTTGCTCAGGCCGATACTTTTACCTTGGACATGGAAGCTGCTCTCTTTTTCACCCAACCTGATCGATCGGCCGTTACTACAGCACGAATAGCTCGATACCAAGGAATCTATTCATATGATCTTAAAGAGAATGGATTATCAAAGCGAATCGTTCATGACCCTAAACTTTTGATTGATTTTCAAATTGATCCAATTTCGGGTTCATGTTTTGAAGATCAAGCTTCTAATGGAGCGGGTTATGGATTCACTTACCTTCGTTGGCCTTATGCTGAAAATGAAGCCTACAATCTTCTAGATGATTCGGTTCTTAATTTGGAGAGTAAAAAATTAAATTACATGGGACAAATTGTCGAAGAAAATAAACGTTTGGATATTTTCGAAGCAAAATTGAACTCTTTTTTCGCTTTTCCCGATGATGCAAAATTCGATGGACTTGTGACCTACTTTTTCCCTGCCATATACGACAAAAGACAATCAGTTCGCAATCAAGCTCCATTAAGAATGGTAATCAAACCTTCCCGTGAATTGACTGAAATTTATGCAGTTAAAGTTGTTGAAAAAATAGATATTAAAGTGATAGAATACCAAGAAAAAGCAATCGATTTCGAGGACAGATTTGACATCTCTGAATGTTTCGATAAACCTGAAGACTACACTTGGTTTCAAATTGTTTTCTCTGGTAAAAATGACGACCTTGAATCTTGGAAAGATCAAGACGAAGTATTAAAATCGATAACCAGAAAAGTTCTTTCATTTATTCCCGAGATTCGAATACCAGATATACAAGTTTCGTACCTTGGAAGTGTCGTTTACATTTCGTGTAAACTATTGGAAAGACCAAGTTATCAATACGATTTCTACAAGACTCCTGGTTTCACAGTCGAGAATCCAACCAAAATTATCCAGCGAGATCACGAACAAGATTGTGGTGAAATTTGTTCCGAAGATGAATTTTGTACCAACTTTGCGTATTGTAATAATCTCGAGTGTCGTTTATTCAGTTCAACAAAGGGAACAACTTATCCTTTCATCGAGGAATCAACTGATTGTGATGGATTTAGTCGTAATAATTATTTCGTTTCACCGAAAACTCAAGTGGAAGCAATTTCCTTAAATCGTCCAAGAGTTTAATCCATGAGATTAAGGCGAAAATCTCCAAAGGAGAATTAAATGTAAAAGATCCAAATCTTTCGGCATTAGATTTGTTCATTGTTTCGGGTCCAGATGAACTTGGTGATCCAGATAAACTTTTCCAAGATGACGATGTTGGACTAACTAATATCGCCGATCATTATCAAGTCTTTTTGTCGGGCCGTCGATTGTCCCAAGGAAACTCGATGCTTGGCTTAGATTATTCATCTTGTTTAAACGAGTGTGACAACGATGATAATTGTTTAATTGTGTCATTTTGTTCATCACGAAAAGGTGAATGTATTTTAGGCAATTTGACAGAAAATATCAACCAAGAATCAACTTATTCCAGTGAAGGATGTAATATATTATCAAGTGAGTTAAATTTGTAACATTTTCAAATAGGAAAAAGGAAATTGATTTTTGGCAGAAATAATTAGTTACCACTAATTTAATTGTTATTCAAGTAAATTATGTTGATTGCAATGGTTAATGATTCTTGTTATTAATGTTTGTGTTGCCAAATCGTTTTGCTTTCACTTGAATATATTACATAATTGTTGTTTACATTATATGTACTTGATTATTGTTTTATTTTCAACTGAACTTAATTGGCTTGATTACAAACTAATCGCAATTGTCAATCTTTAAACTCATAAGATATTTGATGTTTTTTTTTGCTTTTCGAAAAGATTATCAACAAATCTTGTAAATTGTTTGATGTAGTTAGTCTAATACAAACAATCAATGTGAATTTAAATAGTAATTATGATTTGTTTTCTTTTCAGGATCATATTCATCTTTCTTTAAGAAACTTCCGGGTCGAAGTTTGATCTTTGATGCTGAGCAAACTTTGGAAAACATTAGCGTCGAAGACTGTGCTCGAGCTTGTGTCCAATCATCATCTAAATCATGTGAAGCATTTGATTACTGCCCTGAGGCTGGAATGGTTCAGAACTCAAAGTAAGAGTGATTTAGATTATGATTAACTTTCAATTCTCACAATTAAAATCAATCTCTATTCCTAATTGCAGAACTAAAATCAAAGCTTGTTTCCTTCACACTTTTCATCTTGCCAAAGACTCAGCAAGTGCCATTGATGGTAAAATCTGGAATTTCACCGAAACCCAATGCGATCATTATGCAAGTGAGTCTACAATTCATACATTTGATTGATTATTCTTAATTTTTCATTGATCTCTTTCCCCTTTACAATCAATTTAGAAATACTATCAAAAGATTACAAGCAACTTGTTGGTTACAAGTTTAATCTTAATGAGGAATCAATGATCTTACAAACTTCCGATGTTTCCCTTGAAAATTGCGCTGGAAGCTGTATAACTACTGGTAATTGCAAATCATTTGATTATTGTGAAAATCAATCACAATCAGGAATGATTACCTCTAAATGTCGTCTTTCTTCAATTAAACCTGATGCAAAATCAAGTAAATCCTTAGAAAGTTCAATAGAAAGATGTTCAATCTATGTTACCACTTATGTTGATCCGAATACAATTAATTCATCAAAATCTCATTCGAAAGCTTGGCTTCTCATTTCATTGAGTTTCTTCACATTTATCATCGCTTTCACTATTGGTTTGGTTGCTGCTCGATATTATTATAAACGTTAATCAAGTTTAATTACTATTAATTTATTAATCTTCGTGTAAAATATTCAGATGAAAAAGTACAACAATCATTGTGATTTGATTTGATAGCCTAATTAACTTATAAAGATCTGTAGAAATCTTTAATCAATTGTAAACATACATTTCCGTGTTTCCTTAATTATCTGATGCTTGATTGAGAATTGTTCATAATTAATCTCAAATTACTGTTTTTCCCTCTAAAGTGAAAGATGATATTCATCTCATGATAATCCATGTTAAATTGTTGATCATTACATGATCAACACGGCGATTCGCTTAATCACAATCATAATTGTAATTAAATTTTATTTCCATAAGAATCAATAATCTTTAAAATTATCACTTTTCTTGAATTCATGAGTCACAATCAAATCTAATAGCCAATTTCTATCTAATTGATTGACTTTTTATCGAGTCACTATCAGATAATTAAAGTGATGATCAGATGAAAATATAAATAGAAAATTGATTATCATTGTTGTTTAAATTTCTAAAATTATCACAATTATCGAGAGCTCATTGAGGAATCATGAATCAACCTGTAATCATCAATCTCGAACATATAACATGATAGAAAAATGTCCAAGCTCTTTTCCGACAGTTTCATGTGGCCTGGGGGCTTTCGTTGGAGGAATTGTAATCACTTCGATTATCAATCATCTAATCATGAAAAAGAAAACTTGAATAACAATAATCGAAAGCTTCTTTTTCAATTAATTCGTTCTAATTATTAAATCTTATTTTGAAATGATTTAGAATGTTAGTATTGAGCCTATTCGATATCGATCTGAATCTCAAGCTCGAATGGTACAAGTACCTTTTCTAAACTCGTTTCGATCGTCGATTTAATGTAAATAATCTTAATGATTAACTAATCAAAATCTTTCCGAATTCACTGAATTGGTTTGTAATTTCATCTTAATTTCCGAGTGAAACATAAATATTTTATTCGGAAAGTTACTGAGTAATCAGCTAATTTCTTTTAATTGTGAGTGTCTTTTTTTCGTATGTGTGTTTTGTGTTGTGCGATGGATTAGGATGAGGATTGCGAATAGAAGATGAAGATTAATGTTTCTCATAATCACTAAAAGAGGAGAACAGAAAAGAAGACGAAATGATTTTGACCTTAAACAATTAACGATAAAAGGGAAACTTTAAGAAGAATGTTAATTAAACATCTCAACACAGACATTTGATGATTTAGATTAAGTTTCATTAACTCATTGACATTTTGTTTCTTTTGTTTTGTTTTGTTTTTTACATTAAATCAGGTAAAAGGTAAAATTTGTCACCATAGATAATCAATGAGATTAATGAGGAAATTAAAGGAACACAAGAAATAAGATAAAACAATAAAGATAAAAGGAGTTAAATCATATGATCGCTAATTAGCAATTTTCTGATGATTGTTGTTTCATTTTGTTGACGACGATGATGAAAATGATGATGATGCTTGTTGACTTTTCCAAATCCGATTAACTGATGTTCCTTTCGGGATGTTTCATTAAAAGCTTCCAAAGGTAGACAAATGATGACTGATGACAATTCTGTTTGTTGATTAATTGTTGAACAGGGAAAATTGTTATTAAACTCCTTCCATCGGTCATAATGTAAATCCAACATTTACTTTAACCAAAGACTCTGTTGATGAATTATTAATGATTGTGATGATCAGGATGATGATGTCGGTGTTGTTGTGGTGGTGATAATAATCATAATCAGTGAATATCTGGTAAACATGAAGGTGAATCGATTTGATTGTTCAAATCTACCAACAGTAATCAATTTATCTCCTCCATCAATTGGGCTTAAGTGTCTTGAGAATGGCCGAAACCTCCTCGGCAATGGCCTCGAGAACGAACTCAAATTGGGCCTTTGACTTGACGCTTCCTCCTCGTTGGTCTCTAATGTGTTCCAGTGTAGCAGCGATGTCGATCTCTTTGGCTCCTGAAACGAAAACAAAAACAATCAATTAACTAATCGAATTCAATTCCAGATAATAAAAAAGAATAGAAAACAAATTGTTCTCATTAATTTTTCTCTCTCTATTAGCGAATGTAAATTAATATATTCGGGGGAGAATCACATGTAACTCGATCATGTGACTTTCTCTCTTGTGGTAATTTGAGATTCTTTCAATTTAAAGAGAATCAGAAAAAAAATTTTCTTCTTTTCTTTTCTGTAATTAATTAAATTCTCTTCGTTTTCTCATTAATATTTAATTATCTCTTGTTTCATTTATATTTATCATTAAATTTACGATAACCTGATGATCACCTGAACATCTAACAAGTGAAATATTTTCTCTATTTTAACTGATTAACTTTGGTTAAGTGCTGTTATTTAATCAACTCTCTTAAAAGGTCAGTTAAATTATCCTTTGTCTATATTTTTTTTTCTCTATGTTATTGGTTCGCCATTTTTATTGTTTTTTTTTTGTTCTTTTTCTTTTTTAGCTTTTCTATCAACAGTTTTCCATCTTTATCACTTGGATGTGTTAATCACCATCAACATTTTCCATGTTCATTTGAACGAAAGCTGATTGGCTTTGGGAAGAAGAGAAAACCCATTTAATTCAGAATTTGTGTTTCTTTTTTGTTTCCTCTTTTCTTTATTTTCCTGGATAAGCAAAAACTAAAAAAAAAGTCGGTAACTTAATTTTCTGTGTAAGTGGTAAAGTCATTGGCAATCGATTTGCTTCCAATTGATGTCAATTCAATCGAATTATGTTGGCTAATTGTTGTGAAAGGTTATCAAACAATGGATAACATTGGTAGTTTTTCTTTCCTTCTATTTTGTGTGAAACGCAATTAAGTGCATTTACAGTTTGATTTTATTCCGTATATTTGATTACATCCACTAATTAACTATTTAACTATTTACCATCTGAATGACTTTTTTCTCTTCTCTTTTTACAGTTAATTCTAATTTAACCATTGGCTATGGTGTTTTCTATCCTACAATTTACCATTAATTCATTTTCTTAGGCCCAAGAAGCAACTTCACCAGTCTTTCTATCATTTCTGGCCATCGAAAAGTCTCAAACCTACTTACCTTTCTGACCTATTGAAATACTTTAAGTAATTTCCTGATTGATCATAAAGAATCTAGTACCTCAATCTTGTTATGAATCAACTATTAATACAACCATTGATACTCGATAAAAATTAACCCAAAGGTGAGTAATTAAACAATTTGATTGTCGTTTGCAATGGAAGAAAGCAAATTCAAATGTCAACCGATTGCTTGAAATTGAACAAATCTCTTCATCTAATGTCTTGTTTGATTAATGAAGTTGAGGTAAATGAAAATTATATGAAAAGAGAAAGAGATGAGACAAAAACACTATTCAGAAATTCATATGGTTTTTCATAAGCGATTTGACAGAAATTGAAATTTTCTGAATCTTTGAATTCACATTCTATTAATAATAATAAGTAACTCTACATTTTTATTTCCTTCATTCTCCTAGAAATGGTTGGCTAAGCTTGGAAAACATTACCAGAGAGGTGAACATGGAATTAGTATGAGAAAAAAAGGAGAAACTACCAGTTGAATGTATGGAAGCAACAAGAAAGTGTATCATTGGTGATTGGTGATGAATAAGAAGCCAGAGTAAAGATGAGATAATGAAAGAAAAGTTGATGATGAAACCAATCATGAATTATGATTTTTACATATTCCCCCTGTTGAAAGAAATTACTCACGATGAAGAAGAGGATAAAGAAGAAGGATAAAAGTGGATCAATGATTCTGAAGAGCTTCATGCCAACAACACCAAGAACATTATCACCAAGAATGGAAGGAATGACAACCGATCAAATAATAATAATAATTATCATTGTAAAGGTATTAACTCAAACCTGGAGATTGTTTTGTTTAGATATTTATAATGGAATCAACAACTCGGAGAAGGAACAAAAAAAAGGAACAAAAGAGAGAATATTGAAAGAAAGTCATGAAAGGAAAACATCTATTTGTGACTTGGAGAATAGAGAGGAAAAGATCTCTTTTTTTCCTCTCAAAATTCACTTTTCCATTTAGTTGATCAATGAAATATTCATAAGAAAGTTCTTTTGTTTCCTTATTTTTCCATCACATGGTTGTATTTGGAATCGAGGAATCAACTATCAGATGATTACATGTACATGTAAATATAAAACCTTCGTAAGGAGAAAAACAAAACAAAAGTCTCTTGGATTTTGTTTTCTGCTTATATTGAGAATTTTATCTTTTTTCTTTCCTCTCATAGGTAACAAGTGAAATCTACTCTGGCCAAAGGATAGAGCAAAGAAGGAGAAAAGAATTACAATAGAATCGAGTTAATCCATCACCATATTATTGAAATGTTACATTCTATCCACACAACAACAACAACAACACCAACAAAAAAGAGAGATGGAAGTGAATGTTAAGAATATATAATAGAGCGTCAAATGATGATAATTCAGTTTCAAGTGCTAATGGACCGAATGAATAATAGAATCAATTCAACAGAATCAGATTGGCCGCAGGCAAGGAAAGGAAGACACTATTGTAAAGGAAGATGAAAAAAAAGAAGGATCAAAAAAGTACAATTGATGCTGGAAGAATAAGAATTATGCTTTAATTGAAGAGGAAGTTAAAGCTTTAAATGTTACGATATATGAAAAAAAAAGGTAAAGCATATCCACCAAGTTATCATCTCATAAATATAGATATGACTATTTTGATATTATTATTAATACATTATGGTGTTCATATTATGTATTCATAATAAGTATTCACTGTTGCGTATTTTTTTTTATCCATTTGTATGTATATTTTACTTGAGAAAAAGATATACCTGCAAATATATATTTCTCAGGTATTAATAATATACATATAAATGTTATTGTATGCATTGAGTAAGCCTCTTAGCATTGATTATATAGCTTCAATATTACATAATTTCCTTTAGTTTCCTACCCTCTCCTCTCTCTCTCACTTGATATTATAATGTAATATTAAGGTTTTATTATCATTTCTAACTCATCTTTCTTTTCATCATTTTCCTCATCAGGTTATTATTTTTTTTTTCGGTGACACAAAAAGGAACCAGGAAGAGGATAAAGACTACATGATATTAATACCTGAAAACATATGGAAGTGAAATTATCTTGTTGCTTGTTGTTTTCGTTAATTTATCAAGTTCAAGTTTACCTTTTTTCTTTTCTTTCTTTGTGTGTAACATTCAGAGGATTGAATTGCTTATAACATGGTAAAGAGAATAGAGGAAAGTGGTAAGCCAAATAAATTGCATTTTCTTCATCTCTTTAACCTCTTCTTCTTCTTCTTCTTCTTCTCTCCCTCACCATCTAATGTATTCTAATATATTTTACTCAAATTACTTTGACTAATGTTAACAATTAACATTCTTCTTCTTCTTTTATCTCTATTTCATTGTATGATTAGTGAATTGTTGAAAGAAATAGGAGAAAGAAGAAGCTACAAATGTTAACATCTTCATTAGATGATTATTCTGTGATCTTTTTCCTTTTATATCAATTGAACCTCAAGAGACAAATGAAGAAGAAGAAGAAAAAAACAACATTGTACTTGGAATGTTATTAGTGTGAATTATAACGTTTTTTTCTCTGTTTCTTTTTTTCTATTCATATTTAGGTTAATAAGAATATGGTAAAGTTTTTTTTTCTCTTATAGTTTGGTAAGTTCTCTTGTAGTAATTATGAGAAAAGACAATAGAAGATTTGGAAACCTGATATTGTTTCAAATGGAACTATTAATACCATGAAACACTCTGGATGATTATATTGATTATCAAATGTATCTTTTTCTTTCATCTATTGACATAATTTAGAGACAACTAATGGATCCACAATTGAGCTTCTCAATCAACGATATTCACTAAGGTTAACCTATATCTCAATTTACTTCATTGAATTTAACAGAACTCTGGTAACTGAGTCATCATGATCATGATCATCAATTATACTCATCATCAGAATCACTTGTATGTTATTAGTTAGAATACTTATGAATTTAGTTGATTGAAGGTTTTTTTCCTCTCTCTCTTTCCATGAGTTGACCCAAGGTGATTAATAATCAATTCCCTGATATTAGTATCTAATAGTAGAAATTTAAGTTAAGTTTCCATTAATAAATTTCGATTCGACTTTTCCTTTTATCTTTAATGAATGATGAGCTTTCAACATCATCAACGTAAATACTGTTGATATGCTATCAGAATTTACGGAAAAATTATTAATCAAGAACAATTTGTTTGCAGAACGAAATTTAATTGATCCAATTACGGTCCTTTTCATATGATTATTATCTTTTCATTTAAAGAGATGATTAAAGATTATAAGCTATGAAAATTGTTATAAAAATCTACCTGTTGACATGGAAAACACAATCAACAAGTTGGAAATATTGTTCAGAATCGTGAAGTCTTGACAAAAATACGAAACCATGGATTCAGTAATACTTGTAATCATAATGATCAATAATATGATTAAGAGTAAATTAGCCATTGTATGAATGAGGGAATAAGATGATCATTGTGAAGATGAGTGAGAGAAAAATGGAAAATCTGAAAATTCTGTTGAAACCGACCATGAAAATCTCATAGGAGGTTAGACAAAATGTCGACAATTGTTCAATGTAAAAGAAACAGAATGACAATAAGATGATTTTTCTCTCTCCCTACCTTCTCATTTCGCTTTTATCATTTTCCTTCTCATCTTCTCATCTTCTCATCTCTTCATCCTTCTCATGATCTTCATCTTCCCATTTTTCTACATCATTCCCTCCACGTTCATTGTTATAAGTTAAGCAGCAGGAAAAACAGGGAGACTTGTTAACTAGGAATTAAATCAGTTCTCCAGGAAAACCTAAGCCACCATATAGAATGGAACAATTTTTTTCTTCTCTCTCTCTCTCAGTTGTTTTTTTTTGGACAAAGAGACAATCCTTTTGGTGTTTTATGGTGCAAAGGAACCAAGAACAACGAGGAGATTGAAGATTTTCATGGAAGACAAAGGAAAGAAAAACGAGCAAAAATGATGAACAATGTTGATGATTATGAAGATAATCCATTCATTCATATTAAAGTTACTCATCTTGTTGTTGAAAATGAATGAACAACTCAGGGGGATTCACATGATAAAAGCTAATGAATTTTATTCCTCTTTCCTCTGAATTTCATTCAACAAAGAGTTTGACAAACTACTGTATCGATTTAAACCAAATGAACCTGTGGATAGACAGTAATCATAACAAGGATAAGCTCCTTAAGTAAATCTGATTTTAATTATTAGCTAATTAATATCGCTTAATATCAATTGTCTTGTCATCATCATCATGTAATCAGTGTTAAAATTACACATTGACATTGATAAAAGATATTAATTATTATCATTTGATTGCTATTGTGTTAACATTAATCAGGTAATTACACTTTTATTATCTGTATTTACTGTTACAAAGTTATTACTAATCTTATTATTATTAGTATGAGAAACTATTATCAATTAATTATTATCAACAAACTTTTAGCTGTATTGGTAAAATTAATTAATCAGTGCAACAATTAAATTGATAGTCTTCTTAATCCTTTAGTAATTGTAATTTCTTGCTTCTTGATTTGTTTTTGTTTTGTCACAATTACCAATTGTTATTGTTTAATGATAGTAAATTGTATTGATTAACATTGAAACATTTGGATAGTTTTTGTGTTTTCCCCAATCAAATGAGTTTAGTTTTTATTTATATTCTGTGATTAGTTTGAATTCCCTGAATTTCTGGAAACAAAAGACCCTGAAAGAATGAGGAAAAACTTATATTACCACATAAACTTTAATTTGATTGACTTGATTTAATATTGATTTTCTCTTTCTCTCTTCTCATCATCATTTACAGATTCTAACATGAAACGATAATATCACGATAATACCTAAAGATTTACTCCTGAGGAACCATTAAAACGTGAATGATTGGTTATCTATCCTTTTTTTATGGTGTTAAACATAGTGTTTAACAACATTGGCTTTTTATTGAATCCAAAGTCGAGATTGAAGGAAAATCATTAATATCAACAAATATCACCAATATTATGGAACGATAATAATATTAAATGGGTTTTCACTCCCTTTCCCATGATAACCTTTCATCCTATGGGCTTTTTTTTTGTTTCTTCCTTGATTTAAGGTTAGGGATGAGGATGGAGAGGATGATGATGGTGATGATGATGAACACTTGGATCATTCTGACCTGAACTGTTTAATATTCAGTGATGATGAGATTGAACAACAGTATATATAAGTTGGATGCTAGGTTGACTGGTGTTAACCAATAAATAAACTCACGTCAATTTGATGATCCTGTTAAATAATTCAAACCTATCAAATCTTTCATTGGAAAGTACTGAAACTATGATCACGAGTTAATCTAATTTGTGTTACTATCACATTTTACTTTATTCAATTCACTTGGAAATTGTTTGAGAAAAAAAAACTACTGAAGTCCAATCACTTATTCATTGAGAAATCTTATATTCTCATTAGCTAATAATGAAGTCAATTCTGTATTTTAGCTGCTCAGTTACAAGTAACATTAAGATTGACAAATTCAGTAATAAGGATAAGAATGATGGAGAAAACAAAAAGTGAAGCCAACAAGGAGAGTGGAAATGATCAAGTACCATGATGTTTATCATCATCATCATCATGATCATGAAAAAGTTTCTTTCAGATTTTGATTTAACTTAGTTATTTATCTGCTTCTCAATTCTGGTATTCAATAGGATCAGTTTATTATTATTATCGTTGGAAAATGAGTCTTTTTTTTTATAAATAACATCATCTTTTTGCTGAGTAACTATTATCCTGTTGATTTCTTCATGGTCAATCTACTGAAAATCAATAATTTCATCAATCTATTTGAACTCATTGTTATTTTTTTCTTGGTTCATTTTGTTTTCCAATAGATAAATGGAGAGACACCAAGGACACAAAATTCTGAACATTATTGACATTATCATGATGATGAAGAAGAAGAAGAGGAAAAAAATGACGAAAATGAAAAAGAAACTGTTACTCAAACAGGAAAAGGAAGGAGGATTAAAGCGATTCGATAATATTTATAATATAAATTCAGTTTGCTTCATGATTGATATTATCAAGACTAACATGATGTACTTACAATTACTGTTTCCAATATATAAGATCCAGTGTATGTGTTTACCTAATCTTTGTAATTCTGAAAATTTCTCATCAAATAACCTGATGGTAAACCTCATATATTTAGATGTACATGTATTTAGTTACATGTTAACTAATGTAAGGTAACTCTGGAAGTGGTAAAAGTTTCATGTTGATTAAATTAAATTGTATCAAATAGACTGAATTAAGTATATATATAAGATGTTAACAGTTTTCCATCTTATCAGCATCATGAAAACCAATGGAACCATGAACAAAGAGTGTAGAGAAATGTGAAAATATACTCAACACTAGGAAGGAAATTCATTTTATGGTCTTAAGAGCAAAAAAGGGATACTCAACTTTACCATGAAGTATATGAATTCATTCAGATGATTTGTAATTTTATTCACTAACTTAAATCATCAACATTGAATATGAAATCAGGTTAACAGGGAGAATTGAACTTAAATGTATCAACACTGAGTTTGGAATCAATTTTTTTCATTTCAAACTAATTTACAACTCAAACAATTTACATGATTGTGTTTCCATGGTGAAGTTTGATGTTTTCATCAATTTAAATTATCAAACAATAAGAGAGATGATGATGATGATAACTAGAATTGGAACAACAATCAGATGATTTCGATGTTGATTCAATGTTATTTATTTTCTATTTGTATCAATTTTTGCTTCTTTTTTGTTGATTTGCTAGAATTTACCTTTTTGTTTCATTGTTCTTGAAATTTGATCAACAAGCAAATGAAACTGTGAATGAACAAGAAAAAGTGAAAGAGTAAAAGGAAAACAAAATAACGGTACAATTGAATTACCATAGAAAAAGTCAATCAACAGTAAAGATAAACACAATTGAATCAAATTAGATATTTAAATGTTAAAAAGGTAAAGTTAATTGTGTTCCCACCAAGATAACTGAATCATTTTTCATTATTTTCTTGTTGATAAAAATTAAATACAATACGAATTGATCATCAAGCAATATCATGGGAATGATTAGATGATTTATATTATCATCATGATCAACATTAATCTGATCAAATTGTTACTCTCATTTGATAGTTTTACCTGATGGATTTTTTCATGTTATTATTGTGTTTATATGATTGTTGTTGATCAAAATGTTATCGTAATGATTATTATGATAAATTAATGATAATCAGAGGGAGAAAAAAATGAGAATACAATCAGTAAGAGTTAATAAAGATTACCTACCTTTGGCTAATCGATTTAGGACCATGTCAATTAGACAATAAGTGCCCGTTCGACCTATTCCATCGCTGGTTATTTATTATCATTGTTATTTTCGATTAGATTGGTAATTAATTCCATGATAGAGAAGATTAAATGAGAGAGAGAAAGAGGAAGGGGAATAAGAATAGGAGCCAGGAGATATAATAAGAAGAGAAAGAAAATCAATATTAACATTAATCGATTGTTATAATACATATCGAAGAGAAATAATTTCTTTATTCTTTTTGATAATATTATGTATTATTCTCTATTCTTTTCATATATATATATTCAGTTTTGTATCATTTTTTTTTTGTTTTGAAAATTCTGACAGAATTTTATTCCAGGATAAATGATAATCTTACCTGCAGTGAACAACAATTGGACAGGATCGACCTCGATATGACTTGTTGACCTTCCTGAAGAAATTGTTAGCATTTTGTTGTCGATATGGCACCGAAGAGAAAGAGAGAGAGAGAGAGATAAAGGTACAGATAGGATGAAGATTTCAAGGAATATATCGAGTGAGTTCATTGGGCCCATGAAGATAAAATATTGGGGAAGATAAGGAAGAGAGAAATGGAGAGAAAAAAGAAAAAGAGAAAAAAGTTTTAGGTTTATTATCATCACATTGTATCATATTAATATAATTTATCTCATTTTGTTTATCACTATTAGTTTAGTTATGATAATAAAGTAACAGTATAATGATAATATGATCTGAATCATTCTGTGAACAAATAATATCAATAATAACATTGTACTAGGAAGAGGGAAGCAAATTTCCAGGTAAGAGTAGAAAATGTTTTCTCTTTATTTTTTTTCTTCCTCTTCAATATAATTATCATATTGTTATTATTATAATCTATTAATTGAACCGAAAATCATATTAAGATATTTCTGTGATATCTTTGGACACATGCAAGATATTCATTGGATGAATAATATAATAAACTTCTAGAGTTCTCGGATCATTTTCCGTTCGCTTTTTTGTTTTTCTTACAGAACTTTTTTTTCCTCTTCCCATGATTGACAGTTACATCTCAACTGTTCAATTCAGTTTCACCAACAGATTAGTTTCTCCCAGATGATTATCATAACATTAATAATTCCTCTCTCTCTCTCTTCCTATTCCTGCTCATCTGAAACTGTATACTGAACTATCATGAGTTGACTCATGACATTGATATGAATATAAACTAAATAACTTTTGTCTTCTTTTTCCTTCATGATAATGAATAGATTTCTCTATCAGATAATAATATCATAATTATCATGTTTAATAATGATAATGGTTTGGTAATCGAAACTTATTCAATGTGTTGATGTTTATTATTAGTCGGATTTTTATATGTATTTATATTCATGTTTCCGGATTCAGAATTTTATTATTATTATTTAGCTTGTGAGAAACAAGGTTATGAATAAGATTAGAATGATGTTCATGGTGATGATGATGATGTGATCATTTCGCTTCCATCACTTTTGTGACTATGCAATTAAAAGGTTTAATTAAAATTGCACCAATCACAAAAATGATGAGAGAAAAGTGATTTATGGTGAAAATTGATGAGAATGAATTTTATTCTGATCTTATTTTCTCACTTGTTTTGTGTATTCAAAGTTGAACAATTGTTCATTTCTTGTTGGAATGAACTTTTTTTTTTGTATATTTTCGATATTGATTCTTACCTTCGGAATTCCAATAGTGATCTTGGATTGGGTGGAACACCATTCTCAGGCCAAGATAGATAGTGGAATTGTGTCACTGTTCGGGTTTCATTAGTTTTTATATTCTTTAGGAAGAAAGATCGAACCAGATAATCATCGCACCAAATGTGCTCTGAGACAAGATGAACCTCAAAATTTGAGTGTAAAGCGGAACCTTCTTCAGGCCAGTATCTTGCCGATGAGCCAACACCATTTTCCAAGAGTCGGGTTAGCATAACAATAATAACCGATCCTTGCTCCCAAACCATTTGCCAGAAATCAGCTACGGTTGAAGGTAATGGTCCTTGGGTGACAATGTAAACCGGTGACCGAGGATCATGGTCTGTGATGGTGGAGGCGTTAATATAATCAGAACGGTTTGGATTAGCTAAATCATTGAGAATTACTCGGGAATGGTCAAAGGGAAGTACATCAGAGTAACGGTTCTTTGATCCATTTTGAGGTAACATGGCGGCGGTTGTTGAACAAGGGTCAACCTCGTATGCACAAAGGGCTTCCCACTCCTTTGCAAGTCGGTCCTTATTTTTCATATGATCTTCCATGTAGCTTAATATCATGTGTCCAGTTGATATGTCAAGATTTGAAGTGATCGGTTCCTCGCTCCTGATGATAAGTAAACAAACAATTAGACAACAATCAATGAATCAAAGTATTTCTTTCACTTTCAATTCATCAACACTCTGAACTGAACAATTCTTAACTCATGGCAATAGTAAAAGTTGTAACCATCAACCTGAAACAATCACCAATCATGATAACTTTAATTTCAATCAATGTTATATAAGAAACTTGATCAATAATTAACCAATGGACGTAATCAGTTTACCAATATTGTTCAACAATATTTAAATTGTTGACAAAGTGACTCTTGTTTGGTTGTTTCTGCTGTTTTATTCACGCAAAGATTAAATTGTCCAAGTGGAAAACAATTACAATCAAATTAAGAGATCAAACAAAAAAAAAGCTCAATCTAAATGTAAAGGTTAAAGTGATCAAATGATTTGATCATAAATGACCACACACAAACACACATGTAAACAATTAACAATTATAATGAATAACAGTTTGTGAACAATTTATTAATTGAATTAAAGATTGGCGGACAATCAGCTAATCAATTTAGTTGGAAACAATGTAAATAGATTGAACAATTAACTGATTCTCATCTCGAGAAATAGAAAGGTAAAAGTTATCAAGTTGCAATAGAAAACAGGAAGAGAAAAACTATTCATCATTGAGAACAATTTTAATGAAAGTGAATGAAAATATGAGAGCATTTGTATCAACAGAATTATCATTATTACAGTTCTGAGTTTGGAACAAAAGGTTTTATCTCCTGAATCTCATGGGGACAGAACTGAAAGAAGATGAGGACAGAAGAAGAAAAAGATGATGATGAAGATAAAATATTCTTTTATATAAAGAGCCATATGCTTATTCTCTTCAATCATAATCATCTTCTTTTTTTTTCTTCTTCTTCTAAATATCATGAATCCATTTTCAATCTATATTTTATTCATGGAAAGTTCTGTTTCTTTTTTGTCTTCCATCATCATCATCATTATCATTTCCATCATCTCGATATCATCTCATCTAATACTTGATACTTATTACATTTATGTCTTCGTTTCATCAGAATTGTCATTTGTCCATTGAAACTATTGGTTCTGTTTTTTTTTCTCGATTATTTTTCTGTTCGGATTTTTCTTCAGGATTAAACTCAATTGGTGTTCAATTTGTTTTCTACTATAAATAGTCAGTAAATTGCTCAATGGTTTAAGAGTCATCATGGAATCAGTTTCATGATTAAATTGATACAATGAGTTAAATGTTATTCATATTCAATGGTTAATGAATTTCATCATGATCATTATTTTTTTTTATGTTATTCTATCGAAAAAAGGAAACTCATCAAAATTTGTTGACTGAATTTCATGATGATGATAATGATGATTTTTGAATGAATCAAATGATGTGCGTTAGTTGAGAAAAATGAGAGAAAAGAAAATCTCTGCTTCTAAGTCTCTCTCCCTCTTTTTTTTCTCTAGCACAGGAAACGGAAATCGGTATAGATATTTTATCGCTTGATGAGAATTTTTTTTCCAGTGTCAAAAAAGTTGAGAGATTTTTCTTCCTGGATGCTTTTTTTCAAGAGATGATCAAGATGAGAATGATGATGATGATGATGCAAAAGCTTAAAAAGAATATATAAAAAAAGGTACAACTGATGAAGTAAATTCGATGGAATAAAATTGGTGATAAGAATGAAAATCCTATAACTGGGTAGTGATGAAGATGGTGATAAGAATGAGGGTGAAGATGAAGAGAAGAAGAGTGAGAGAGAAAATAGTTTCATTGAAGCCTGAGTAAATTTCTTCAGTCAACCATGAATAGGATTTGAAAGAACTGAGAGTTTGGAAGGAGAAAGAATCTCAAATGAAGAAAGAAGGAGAGAAGCAGAGAGAGAGAGAGAGAAATGATGATGAAGGATGGAGAAGATGAGGATGCTAAAGAGTGGAAAGTGTGACACTGAAAAGCATGTAAGATGATAAGGAAAAAGAATGAGAGTTAATCAGAGTCTCGGAATTTTTAATCCTCTTGAGTAAAGTAAGTTTATCATGATAACGATGCTGATGAGGATAATGCTCAGGGAGAGATGAAGATGATGAAGATGAGGGAAATTGAGTTTTGCATTATTTTCATGTTTAAACCACAACCAAAGGTGTGATACAAACAAACAGAGTGTTTGTATCTTTTTCAATCTCTGACAAGTTTTAATGTAAAATAGGCGATGATGAGGATGCTGATGATGATGATGGTTCGATGGATTAATCTGAGTGTGAACATTCAACAGAAAAAGTTTCAACTCAGAATCAGATTAATATGTTTATTTGATGAAAATAGAACGAGAAATTGATCACCAATTCTCAAGAGAAATATTCCCTTTTTCTCCTCTTACTCTGGTGAAAGAAACTGATTAATATCCATATTTATTTATTATCATGGAAAAATGAAATTATAATATTATAACTTTCACCATCATCCACATGATGGGCTATTGTTATGAACTTTTGTTCAGAGGAAAAAAGTTACAAAGTTTTATTATCTTTTCTTTGTTTACCTTTTTAAATGTTTACTTTGATTCGTGACTGTTGATGATTCCCTTTTAAATTGATACAATTTTTTCTCTCTCTCTCTCAGTTGTGATGAATGGTAAGAAGAAAAATAAAATAAAGTTCTTACCATGATGAGGTTGATGATCTTGATGGTGGTGATGGTTCAGGTCCAGAGTCAACTGATTTACTGTCAGTTCCAGTTTTTCCTGTCTTGGAATCACTTCCACCGCCACTTCCAATAACTCCAACCACTCCACTTCCAAGAGAAGTCACTTTACCCTTTGGAGATTTAACTTCATCTTTATCGGATTTCTTACGATTTTTACCCTGCATCCGTTGACGACAAAGATCCTGAAAAAGTCAACAAAAGAAAATAATTATTTCCATGAATGAGAAAACAAAAGAAAAGTAAGAAAACTTTTATTAAAGAAAAATTCTGATGAAATTCTGATTAATAATTATATAAATCTTTCCATATGGAGAAACACAATTTAATCATCAGAATAAAATCAATAATACTCATGTAGTTTTCTCTGGGAGTAATTGAATATATCTAAGTGCGAAAACAAAAACAATGAATTTAATTTCACAGTTCTCACTATTTAATGGTAACTGTTACTGAGCCAATTCTGATAAATGATAAAATAATAATAATAACGGTAAATTCATACATATAGATGTAACTTTTGTTTATTGTTATTATGTTGATATTCAAAAACTTCCTATTGTGGGAGTTTTTTCACTCCCACCTTGTTATCATGGTTATTAATGAGTTATCAATGAATAAATTACTCACTGAGAGGGTGAGAGAGTGAAAATGAAATGAATTGATGGGAATAAATTTTTCCATCAATGAAAATCTTACCTCATAATCTGAAGCTGCTTCGGTACCTTCTTCAGCTGAACCGATGGAACCAATTAAATTACGTAATTTATTTCGTAAATTTTGATTACGTTTGATTACAAATAAAACCAATCCAGCAATTAAAGCAGCAAACACAGTGAAACATAAGGATACAGTTAAAACAGTTAATGATTGTTGGCTTGATGATGATTCAAGATTAGGTAAACCTGATGATGAACTTGTTTTGATGAATCGCTTAGCCTGGATTATAAAATGGATAAATAAATGGATACAGTTTAAAATTAGATTCAAGATAAAACATGATTGGCGATGATAATGGTTTCATGATAATACCCAGTTGATAAAATGATAAATTGAATAACAACAAGAATCAAGAAATCAGATTGATTAATAATATAAAAAAAAGGTTATGTTGTTTTCTGGTTGAGAGCTACCAACATATTGCTTCATATAAGCAACTTGCAAGTCTCTTTATGCCTTTTCAACAAAAACAAGAAAACATCATCAACTTATCATCATCTTTCTCTTCCTTATCATCTACTCTCTCTCTCTCTCTCTCTCTCATCTTCCCTTTTCATCTTCTTCTTTTTTCCTATGTTATAAAAACCAATACAAATTTCAACTGTAACCCTTGGTTACATAGAATCAATCATACTCTCTTTGAATCTTTCTTTTCAGCTTCTACCCTCTCTTTCGATCTCTCTCTCTCTCTCTCTCTCTTCTCTCTTTCATCCTTCACAACCCCACCTTCAACCTCCCTGCTTGGAACTCGAAAGGATATAAAAATGCTACAGGTTCTCATTCTAATCTTTATTTTCCTTTTTGCTTTTTCCTTCTCTTCTCTTCTTCTATTCCACCTTCTTCATATTTCTTCTCGTCATCTTCATCAACATCTTCTTTTCTCTTATCTTCATCTTCGTAGTCTCTTACTTATCTCCCTCTTTCTTTTTCTTACTTATTCTCTTTCTTTTTTGCTTTCTTTTTCTTCTTTACTCTTCCCTTTTGGGAGACTTAAGTTTCTATTTTTTTTTCTCTACATCTTCTCTTGTTGCTCTTTGATTCTGTCTCTGATTTTTTCTTCCTCTTACATATTGGTCTTACATGTTTCATCTTCTTCATTTTCTTAATCATCATCATCTATATTCCCAATACCAACTCCATCCTCATCCTTAGCATTTTCTGATTTTTTTCATCTAATTTTATTCATCTAATCTCATCTCTTGTTATTTTTTCCTATCCATAGACTCACAATAAAATTATTTTCAATCTTTCATTATGTTCAAAAATTAATAATAATATGAAAAGTATGATAATTATCAAGATAGTCAATGAATTTTCAATATAACGGATGATGAGTATTCCCATGAAAATGGATCAGTAAATGTTGACTCATGAAAATAATGATAAGTGAGTTGATCATATGTTCAAATGTGATAAATAAAGATGAAGATACTTGATGGAAACTCTCAATCTTCATTTTATATATTAGATATATAAATCTAATATAAGACTTTGATAATGATAACAGTACTTCATATCATCATCCTCATCACCAATAAAAACATTAGATACGTTTGAAGAAGGAAGAGGAAAATGATGATTATCGAAATGATATTGAACTTTATCTTTTCCATGATATTAGTTGGATATTTTTCATCATCTAATTCGCATTTTACATGTTTATGGTTAAATGAACTTGCCACACATGCGAGATACTCTCTCTCTCTCTCTCTTTTCTTCCTCTTCCTCTTCCGAGTAATCATTTTCGTCTTCATCTTTTACATCTTTATCACCTAAGAAGTCTTGAAGCTCTGAAGTTCATTCAATGAGTTGCAATATTTTTACATGAGATATTTTCACAGTTCTATCATGTGAAGTATATTAGACATTGTATTCTACCAAGAAATTGATGAGAACGCACAAATAGATGAATAAGGAAAATGTTGTGAAAAGTAAATAATTTTTCTTCCTCTTCTCAGCTGAATACAGAACTAGTGATCGATTTTACTGATTGACTTGAAATAACTGATGATGATAAGAGAGAGAGAGAGAGTAGCATGATCATTATCATGACCATGGTTATCATTATGCTCAATGTAAATTACACTCAATCATTTATCTGGAATCCATTTTTATTTTCACTCAGGAATCAAAACTGAGAGAGAGAGAGATGAAGTTGAAGATGAAAGAGACAAAATCATCAGTTACCAGGGAGATGATCATCTCTGGAGATTTTATTTATCCTGTCAACAAGAGATGGAAAGTCCAATTTTATTCGATAATAATATTTATATTTAGTTGTGTGTCCATCTCTTAAATGAAGTTATCATGGTGATGACGATGACCAGAAGAGGATGAGGATGAGAAGAGGTAGAAATGAGTAAATGGAAGGTGGAAAATGGAAGCAACTTCAATATGAGATAAACTAATACAGTAAATTGAATGATGATGTTGGTTTAATATTATTGTTCTTGATGAAGATAATTTGTTAAAGAAAGATGAGAAATGGATTAAGAATTTACTTCTAGATTAAGTCACGTGGATTTTCAAGATTGTTACAATCAACTAATTCAATAGATTAATTCAATGTGAATCTCTATTGGTTAGATTTAAATTGTTCATTAACAGTTGATTAGGTTAACATATTATTATACTGTTCATTTGCAATGTGTGTCTTGTTTATTTGGTTTCATGATTAACTTTATTAGGAACTTATGATTAAACCGTTAATTTAGAGGATTCAATTTAATTGTGACCATCATCATGATTAAAATCACTGATTTTCAGTGATTGTATTTAATTTGTTCACCCACAGTAAAAATAAAAATAAAGCAACAATCAATTGCTAATTATAATTAAAGGTTTGCAAGGTTTTAAGGTGAAAACTGAAAAGTTTTTATCATCATGGTTATTACTATTAATCATGATCAATGTCTGATTATTAATTGTTTAATTTACCGTTAGAATGACATTATCATTATGGAATCAAGTAATTGATGATTACTAATGATGATATAATTTAATAATCTAATTCTTTGGGTATGTATATATACAGTTAATCTGTTAAACGGGAAAATGTCAACTCGATGTAGCCAAACAATCAATCAAATTGTAATCTGTTGAGTATTATCATTATAATTATCATGAGAAATATCAACAATATTTAACATGATCATGATTAGAATTGAAGTTAATTTGAAATAAATAATATGACAATAACAATTAATTTCTCTCTCTCTCTCTCTCTCTCTCTCTCTCTCTATTTTCAGCATGATATAATCCTCCTTACAAAGCTAAATCTCAATGGTCATCACCTAATTGTAATACAATCGCCGATCAACCTGTATGAATGGACATGAAATTAGTCAATCAATTGATCAACACTAGATGATTTTGTTTCATCAATTGGTTGTTCAATTACAAAGAGGGTGAGATGAAGGTAGAAGAGGGAGAGGGAGAGAGAGAGAGAGATGAGGAAGAAAAGTATAAAAAGATGTCGGAATTGACCAAGAAAATGTGACACATTGAAGAGATTATCATTCTGATTGAGACTAAATCTATATGATGATGAGATGGATGAAGAAATTGATTTCAAGGAGGATAAAGGTCACGTGGATTGAGGCAAATGACAGATCTCTTCATCATCCTCATCTTTTTTTTTGCATCTTTTCATTTTCTCTCTTCAGTTAAATCGACACTTTTTTTCATTCTCTGTTGTTGACATGATAAGATTTCGACTTGTATAAACATTTATATGCTTATTGTATAATAATAATAATAAGTGCATAATATAAACATTTTAGACATCCAGTAAGTAGCAAGGTGAAAATTTCAGAATCAATATCATCACCATCAAGTTATTATATAAAAAGTTATGTTAGATATCTGATAATATACATGATGATTTGTATATACACTTGCTTGATGTTACTCAATTTTATGATTAATTATATCACCATGATGATTAATCAAAATTAAATTGCAAAAGTTCATTGTCACTATTCAACAGGTTATCAACAGGTAACCATTGTTTAATTATCGCTTCAGTTTGAGTTGAAATTTTTTTCAGAAAAAAAGGAGAAATTCTTTACTCAAATGTCAGAACTTTTATCGTTTTCACTTTGATCATGGATAGAGAGAGAGAGAGAAAATCGATACATTTTGTAGAACTCGAAACTTTTTTTCCCCATTCGAAAAGAGTTAAAAGTTTTCATCAACTTTACTTGTTTCTCTTCTGGATAAATATCAATATTGATGAGATTTTAATTCAATTGAATAAACAATTAATTTGATTTTCATGAAGGTTGATGATCATTAATCGATGATGGAAATCAGTGATACCTTTATAATGGAGTAAAGGTAAGCAAAGCTGAATTAGAATAGGATGAGAAAATGTTGCGAGAAAACAATTTCACCTCAAATTATATTACGATTATCAGATGAACCTTTTTACCATGATGATGATGGTGATGGTGATGAAGATGAGTATGATTGCAAGGATCAACCTGAAAACTTGATGGATTGTATTATTCACCCTGAGGCAAAGTAACCCTTAAGTAAACACTTTCCAACCATCTCAACATCATAGAAAGCAGAGACAGAAAACTGAAGGAAAAAAAAGTTTTGGTTGCAAATTTTCAAGTAAATTTCATTCCATTTAAAATCATCTTTCATCATGTTAACCAGAACAAAAAATTTACTCAGAGAGAGAGAGAGAGAGAGAGAAATTACCCTTGAGCTTCCACCTCAATAATATCAATATATTTTATCTTCATCTCTTTTTCTTCATCAACCTAATTCAAACTCAATTCGTCGTTCATTCTTTCAGCATTTCCATGAGCAACAATATCTTCTTCATCTATCATCTCAATGAGAGAGATTGGAAAAGAAAGGATATAATTCAACATTCAACTTGTGAATCTAATTCTAAATGCTTCAGGGAATATTCACAGAATTTTCAGTTGTATACACATGTAGATAGATACTGAATATGTTGAGAGTTATATCTTTCAACCGGTGAATTGTTTAATAATAATTTGATCCTTGATAATATTAAAACTGTTAAAAAGATGAGAAGAAACAAAATTTGATCAGATTTGAGGATTCATTGTACTTGAGGATTAACATGGAGATGAGCAAGAAGAGAAATCATTCCAAATATTACAAAGAATATCTCTCAACATGATGATAATGTTGACTAAAGAGAATAATTTTTCTTCTTCATCTTCTTTAATCATATCATATTCAGCGTTCTTTCATATTATTGTTGTTACATCTTCGCACATTATTCATGGTTAATAATAAGAATTGTTAGAATCAGAATGCTCAAGGAATTTCGCTGAATGTTCTGGATGAAAGGGATAAGTGGTTTCTTTCATTCTTCATGAAAACTTGATGAGTATTCATCTAAAAGATGAAATATTAAAAGTTACTAATACTCAGAGACTGATAGTTTTCACCAAGAATGACCGGTTGATTACATTCAAAGACATTTGATTGATTAACTGACCATTTATCTGATAATAAGTAACGATTAACATTAGTAAATATGATAAATATCAAAATCTATCAGAATAAATCAGCAAATATTGAACAGGCAGACAAAAGTTGATTGGTAAATATTATTATTAATTAACTTTTTCTTCCCACACAGAGATTATTGATTAGAATTAAATTCCAATATCATCAAATTAAATATTTCGTAAACTTTTATCGGTTAATCAATTAATTGTGATGACTTACAAATCTGATTAGATAAAAGAAATGTTAATTTATCCCTTTCTGTAGTAACATTGTTGTTCACTATCATTTCCTGATAACATGATCATCTTAATTACTGATTAATTTGAAAGCTATTAACATGTGATCGTAATAATATTAAATAACAGTTAATGAATGATTAATTGTAACCAATTAAGGGATTGATCCAGTTCTCGTTCATCATCGATTGGATAAAAAATATATTCCAAGTTAAATTGGATAACTCATCTAATTATAATCTTTGTTTTCGCCTTTTTTTTGCTGGATAATATTTAGATAATTCCAGAGCATTTCCATGAACATCATGGAATCGTTGACAGTTTAACGAGATTCACTTTAGATTTCACTTGAGATTATGAGAATGTTTTTTTCTTTCTTCAATATTGTTCAATGTTCGGAAAAGTTTCAGTAAATGATTATCTATTCAATGGATACTCATTGAATTATCATCATGAGCATATAATCTAGTATGTGACGAGGTGAAATTATCAATTTAAATTGTCAACGATTAATCGGCTTCTATTTTCAAGCTCGGAGCAATTTTACCCATGAGAGGAATGAATTTTTTTTCCTTCTTCCAGATCATCATTGAGTCTAATCATTTACCTTGTTTTCATTGCCTTAAGGTTGACATTGCAAGTGGATCATAATCAGGTGAACGAAGGTAAGTTACATGATGAATAGATGATACAAAAAAATCTTCAACAAGGTAAATATAAAACACTCCTTGATTATCATTCACAGCTCAATTTTGGGTTCTAATGGTTATATATTATCAATTTCCTAATTTATATCAGCTCATGATCACTTTTGGAGACAATTTAATGGTCAATCTGATTTCATTCAACTATAATGTTAGATTTTGTTTTTATTAAAAGTTATCAAAAAACTGACCATTAATTGAAATCGTGAGCCAACCAATTGTGATTGATTGTGACAGGGAAGAGAGAGAGAGAGGACAGAAAGGTAATTCCCAATGGTCACCTTACATTTTATTTGATTGACCATTCCAAATGACTACAAAGCTTTTTATTACAAGTTTATGATTTCAAACTGGATTCAGATTAAAGTATTAACATTTCAATTAATTACATGACAAGTTAATGAATAGTTTACCATGAGAGTTAAAATGAATACATGGGATTCATTCAACTAGGGAAAGTTTTTTTCTTCAAATTTTTAAGAAAAAAAATGTTAATTCATTGATTCGGTTTATGACTGATTATCTAAATTATTTTTTATTCATTTGCTTTATCTGGACTAAAATTGAATGTGAATTAAGATTCAAGGTTTGGAATCATCACCCTGAAGGGTTAATAATATTAATGGTATCCAAAAGGAAGCTATTTTTATTTTCTGTGTCAATTGGTTGACAGAAAAATTTTTTTTAAAGTTACATGAAAATATTATATAATCAGAATTCATTTGAAACTGAAATAAATTTTTATTGTTTACTCGTCATTAACACTATTACCTGTTGTTATATAATTGTGACAATTTAAAACTGATTGCTGCACAAAAGACCTGAAAATGAATTCAGCTGAGACCTTTGATAGTAATTTATTATTTCATCGCTTTTTTGCAATTCTAGAGCAAAGGAAAACTTTCATTATCATGAAGAGAGAGAGAGAGAGAGAGAGAGATATCCTTACCTTCAGGGACTTTGTATCCACAAAATTATCTTATCAACTGAATATTGTCTCTAATTCATCTTATATTTTCAACAGGTTACACAAGAAAAACAGATAATTCATATTCTGAGTGTATGAATATTGAGCTTAACTAAATGAATAAAATTCATACTCTATTTATAGAGACTGAATACCCTGCTACTATTACTATGCATGCGAATACATTAGACATTATGATTGTGGAAATTTTTCTTATTCTGTATAAAGATGAAAAATATTACAAGATAGAGTCGAAAGGTAAATAATTTCTTTCCAATGAATTCTAATCATTACATGAGTGAATGTCGATAAGATTAATGAGTAAGCTCTCAAATGCTCTAGTGACTGGAGAAAACATTTCTCTCAAAAATGAGAACTAAACTGAGATTTTTTAACATTCTCTTATTATTATTCTTTTTTCCATATTTATATTTGTAAACATAAGAAGATGAAAATACAATGTTCAAGATACGAAAAAAGAAGTAAACAAGCTCGAATATAAAAAATTCGAACAAAAAGAAAAAGAAAATACAAAATTATCTAAGTATTTCCATCTATTATGATATAAAATCTCTGGTAAATAATGTTTACTAAGACAAAGATTTTGGTTCAGCCTTTCCCCCCCCCAAAATGCTGAGATGTGAGCTTCATGGTTATCAACAGTTCTGCTGAATTTACATGAACCAATAAATTGTAACTTGTTGGTGCTTTTTATATTTCTTCATTTCTCTGCTGCACAAAAATGTTGCTATTGGAACTTAAATTCATAACATTTTAGGTGAAAATAAGTATGAAAATGAATTTAAATTGTTACTTGGAACTTTTCAGAAACAGAATTTCGATTTATATCGATTTCCTATCAATATCTTTCAATATCTATTCTTAGCTACTAAAGTTAAACTTGGAAAATGTTGAGATATTCATAACAATTTGATTCCAAAAGAGTGACATGAAATTCAGAATCCAATTTAAAGGTTATCATGAAACACGAATGAATAAATCTACTTACCATATGATCGGGTCGATCTTGGATTAAATTTAATTCCTTTGGAACAATTAACTTTGTTGGAACTATTTAAATTGGAAAGAAAAAGCGATTAATAGAATAACAAATCAATAAGAGTCATCAAATTTTCTCAATTGAATCAATCACCTAATCGCCCAATTGAATTTCTCAATCACAATGTTCCTTGAGATTAACATGATGATTGACAGTTTGAAATTATTTCTTTCTCATTCACTTTTATCAATCCAATTGAATTTTATCCTGATTTTTTTTTCTTGAAACAATTTCCCTCAGTTCCTATTTCATTTTCACATATCAAGTATCATGGCAACTAAATAATTGATCAAACATCATGTTATTTTTCATTGTGTATTCTCCCCTTTAGCAGGGTAAAAAGCTCATGTTGATTGATATTATTATCATGATTCAGTAATAATAATATTTTCATTGGAAAACATGATGAACATCGAGTAAGAATGTCATCAATTGAGAAAAAGTAAAGAAAAGTTCTGACAAGTTTATTGAAATTATTTTCTCATGAAATTATTGACACTTTCATACATGATATTGTTTTTTTTTGCCAGAACAATTTTTCAATGTCGAACAAAAAAGTTCTGAATTCAGTGTTTCATTCAATTTAATCTGTCAACTTGAACTGATACAATATCTTTTTCCTCAATTTCTCTTGGTGATTTTTATCGTTCTTTTGTTCATGGTGAATGTTGATTAACATGAAAATCTTAACGGTTTATAATTAATAATGACAAGAAATAAATATTCAGATTTCTAGAGAAATTCAGAATTAAGTGGAAAAAGATAATCAATTGAGTTGAATTGATAAACTCTTATGAAAGAACATCAACTGAGTCGATGATCATGAAAGTCTAGATGAAAATTTCATGGAAAAACTTCAAAGTCTATGAATATAAATTCATGCTCAGATTATTAATTTCGTTCTGGTCCCAACTGATTATCGATTCTGTTGTTGTTAATATCATAAATCAACAAGTTTTTTGGCTAAAAATTAACTAATCACTTTGAGATAAATGGAAAAAAAATCTCATGCAATTAATCAAATTGATTAACTCAACAATTAACTATTCCAATCACCCATGAAAAGGGTATCACTAGGATATTCTCACCCTGAAGTTACGAGTTGAGAAAAGAAAATGAAAATATTTTCATTGGATGAATCTGATTGTTTGCTTGGAGAAGAATAGGAAATTTCCTATTCCATGTTATTTAAATTACTCAGCTAATTATCGGAGCATTTCTGTTATTTAATATTTTCGCTCAGACCGACTTGATTCATAATCATGATGATAATAAAATATATCAATAGTTTCCCAGGTAACATGAAACAAAATTATTATTTTGATAAATATCAAATTTCATCCATTGTGCTCATCATGTTCATGTTTTTACCTTTATAATAGTTTAACAATAACCGATGATAACATGATGATGATAAATGATGAGGAATAATTTTTGTCTTTTCCTCCAAGTATAAACCTCGTTCTTACCTGTGGAAATATATTTGGAATTAGAGAGCAAGAGAGAGAAAGAGAGATATTCATTATCGAATCATAATTCTACACTGGATAGAATCATCTTTTCATTTTCTACAGAATTGAAATATTTCTTCAATTTCGCAATGTGAAACTTTTCTCAAATTCTCTCAGAGTATTTTGATATTATTCTGTAAAAAAAGCAAAGGAAAAGAAGAGGTAAAAAATATTTTACCAAAATTCTGATAAAATTTTCCATTCTTATCAAGGAAAATATTCTCGATGTTATTTTCATTAAGTTAATGGGATTTAAATGAAATTCGAGACTCATGGTAAATCATGGATTTTTATGTATAACGAAGATTCTGATGATGATGATACACTGAATTTTCACCAGCAAGAGAATCTTTTCAGATCATTTGATTGTTTCTTTTTCTCATTATATTTTTTGTTCCATCTTCATGGTTGATTCTGATTCTCATTTTTAGAATTGAAAGATTGATAAGTTACGAAAAATTTTGGATCAAATTGATTTGGAAAAATTTTCATGTATGAATTTCAGAATGATATCAATTTGTAGATATATAAATCACATTTTGTTTCATGTTACCAATTTGAATTAAATTCAATTGATAGAATAAACTTTTTTCCTTCTTCTCTTCAACATTTTAATCTAATAAATTAATCACTTTTTTTCCAATCCAATGGGCCAACCATTAAATCAGATTAATAATCATTAAAATCCATGATATTACAATGATAAAGATTACCTTTAATACCTGTAATCCATAATAGATTAATATCTTAACCAAGGTAACCAGAAAGAGATAATTTTAATATCTACAATTCTATCAATGCTAAAGAAAATGTTACAAGTTGAAGTTAATTAAATCGAAAATGATACAATTTGATTATCATAATAATAACTAGAGACAGAATTGAAATGAAGTGATAATTTGCTTCTGAATGTATTAACCTTTGATGAAATTGTGTAAATATTGTAACATTTGACTGAGAAAATGATGTGATAATAATATCATCCTTTCAATGGGAAGATCATGTATCATTTATATATCATTGTTATGATAATTTCAATCAATTAAATCGTTGAAATTGAATTTGGAAAAAAACGAGAACGAAAATCAATCGAAACTGATTAACATAAGTCTCAATTATTCTGATTGTGATTAAGTGTCAATTATAAGTAAATAATATGGTCACATTATGTTGTATGTTGGTGGACAATTAGGTCAGTTTATATTGTTTCGAAAATTAAAAAGTCGATCTGAACATTTTACTACTTTCGAGCAGTGATAATTATTAGCATTCTCATTCTAATATGTAATTTGTATTGAGAAAAATGTTACGTTCTCATTGATTGATCAATTGTAAAGATTTTGAGGTTCGAATCTAATATTTTTCTCTGATTTAACATTTACAATGGTAAATGAATGTTACCTTTTGTAATCGTTCATTGAAATATCCACCTTTTTGTATAGATATATGAGTGAACATTTGATTCAGTTTCTTATGAATCCTCATGAGATTATACAGATTATACTGGATAACGGTTCATTAGGAGCCAATTTATTTTGACAATTTTATCTTTTACTTTTACTATTTTTTTTTTCTTCTTCATCTTCTTGATGACAAAAAAAAACAAGGATGACAACATAAGATAATGTTGCAGATTGAACAAAAATCAATAGAAACTCAGTAAAAGATGAAGATATAATCACATTGATGATGGTAAAATAATCAGTTGAAATGATGATGAACCAGAAAAGTGTTTAAATGATAAAATGTAATATTTATCCTCAGGGAGTCAATGAAAAGTCCAGGGAAAAATAGGAATCAATTCAATCTAATATAAAATTCAATGAGAATTAAATTAAGATACTTTGATCAATATTGAATTAATCAATTTAATCTCGCTACTACAGTTACTGTACTAATTGTATTAGTACAGTTAATTAATACAATCAATTTGGTATATGTACCAAATATAATCAATTGAACAATATCTTTAAACCTAAATCAAAGTGATCCAATTTTAACTGAAAAACTAAATTGTCACATTGATTAAGTTACTTTTGATTTTATCATTTTCTTGACATTCAATTTGATTATGTTTCATTTAAATTAAACAATCAAATGATGATTAATTTTTAGGATCAACAATTACAATTACATTTATGTTAGCGATGATACAATCGTAATCTAATTGTTGATTGTAAATATTATACAAGAGTTTAATCAATTACATTTAATCAATAGATTAGAAAACAAGAAATGATTTAGATGATCAAGTTTTTGGTTAGATTATTAATCTGAATGTATTATTAAGATTATCTTGTAAATGATCAACTAATTGTACGATATGAAAATATCAGATTCAAGGGTTTTAATTATCTTGAAAATGTAGCATTATGATAATACATGATTACCATTATGTTTCTGGATTATCATTGGCAGTTAATTATCATATTTGAAGTTGTTGTTGGTTAATAAGATGATAATAAATCAACAGAAGACAAATAATCAAACTAATAATCATGGTGATATGATGATGATGATAATCTGTTGATCGGTATATTAAAATGAGAAAACAAATAACAGATAAAATGATGAACATGATGATTGTTATCATGGTTGCAATGTTAATCTTTTCTCATGATGGAAACATGAAAGTCACACAGAATTGGGGTGAGAGAGAGAGAGATGAGTTATAATGATGTAGAAAATGAAAATCATTCAGATATATGTAAATATGAATCAATTCTTATAGATGGAAACTTCATCTTCATCTTTTTCTTTTTTTCTCCAAGTTGAGCTAATGAAAAGAGAAAAGGTAAATTGTTCCAATTCTAATTAGCTGATTTTCTGGAGAAGAAGAATAAGAAAAGGTTAAATGGGAAGAGAAAGTAGAACATTTCTGCTTTAAGAGTGGAAGAAATTCTTTAAGAAGCTCAAATGGATGCGGAGAATAGAGTGAGTGAGTGAGAGAGAGAGATAGGGTTAAAGTACCAAAGAAAAAAATATTCGAAAAGAAAAGGTAAATGTTGAAGATGACAGAAAATGCGACAATCATGAGAGAAAATAAGGAAAAGAAACCTTGTCACAATTTACTATTCTTTTTACCTGATAAAGAGCATTTCATAGGTTTCATATTCATATTGTTTTCTTTGTTCAGAATAGAAGTGAAAAAATTATTCGAAAAGAAATTATTTTTTTCTCTTCCTACATTATCATTTACTCTCTTACACTATTGAGCCTCTTATAATACCTTTTATCATGAATTCAATTCTCTCTCTCTCTCTCTCAACTTTTTCTCTTCTTCTTATTTCTCATTGAAACTCCCTCACTTTTTCCTTCACTTATAATACATTTAAATTTATTTCTTATTGAAATCAATTCATTGCACCGATAAATTCCCATGTTACATGTTAAACTATCCAAAAGAAATCTGATAACCTCTGGAAGGAAAAAAACTATAATTAGCTTGAAAGAATCGCCATTAACTTGACTTTTCTTTCCAATACCTGAAAGATTATCTTATTTTATCATAATTTACATGCAACTTTATGATACAATTTAACTGAAATCAAGTTACACTAATTGTATTATCAGATTGACCCTCACCTTTAATGATAATATTACATTTTCATTACATGAAATTTGATTTGTTTTCATTGATGAAAATACAACTCAACCTACAATCAAACAATCATTTACAATTTCAACCATATTGATATTAGTCAAGACATAATTGGAAATTTAATCATTATTTTTACAGTTAATTAACTGTATAATCCTCAGTTAAACTTATCATTACCCTAACAATTAGCCTTTGCTTAAAATATCCTAATTGTTTGCAATTCAATTTGCAACAGATCAACAACAAAAGCAAATTTATTTCAAGAATACGATAATTGAGCATAATTAGTGTTCATTTTGGTTCATAACTGCGAGGAAAGTTTAATATTGGATTTAATTGTAACAATTAGACTTGATTAACCGATGAATAGATTTAAATTGCAAAGAGAAACTTTTTTCCCGCCTCTATATATTTTTCCTCTTTTATATTAAATCAACAGTTGATTTTCTGATGGTCAACTGATTAAATTGAATAAATAATTGGAAAATGTTGATTTAATGTCGAGTTTAAATTGAATACGATTTAATTAAACAGCACAGGATTTGTATCAGTTGATCAAATTATGTGGGTATTTAAGTAATTG
>NW_026515496.1:0-6280 GCF_014898815.1 Panonychus citri
TATGACTCTCTTAAGGTAGCCAAATGCCTCGTCATCTAATTAGTGACGCGCATGAATGGATTAACGAGATTCCCACTGTCCCTAACTACTCATCTATTGAGTGGTGCCTTACTGCAGGATGTAGTCGTGTACATAAAACTACATATATACTTCTGCGGTTTAAGACCACCATGAGTATAAAGGAAATATAACAGAACCTCGAGTTATCCAGCGTACCTTCTTTACGAATGTATGGCTGGTTCCTTGAGTGAGCTGGGTTCCCTAAGTTGGCTACCAGATCTGTTGACGATCTGGTAGTTGCAAAGTCTGACTCGCACCTCCATGCGGTGCTACCCGGAAACGTGCACTTTATCAAAAGAGCACGGCTAACGTGAGCAGCCCAGTCAACAAAACTTATTATACATTGGCTACGGTACCTCTCACGGGGTACTATGAGTCGTGTGCATTTGGTTAGTTAATGCCTGACTAACATTCAATCACACGACGACGACTTACGGTATCTTTTCGAAGATGCTATGAGCTAAGCATGTGACAGGTTAGAATTGTCAACTAACCGGTGAGACATCATAGCGAAAATTACTATACCGATGGCTACGGTATCTCTTACGAGATACTATGAGTCATGTGCATTTGGTTAGTTATGGCCAGACTAACACTCAATCACATGGCGGTACATATCCGAAAGATGGTGAGATATACCTTAATACTCAAATGTGCACAAGTCCTATGACTTGCTGCAGGCGAGCGTTAAGACTCATTATCCAATTAGACATTTATGTGACAAGCATAAGTGATAGGTTATCCAAAGATAGCCGTAACTATCCGTAGACAATATGACTCTAAGCCCACTGGTGCAAAGGTACCTACTAGTAGCCCCCTGGGGATGCAAGGTTTAAAGAGGGATAAGCTTCTCTTGTTCACAAAGTACCGATTATTTATAGTCCTACATGTGAAACACGTAGAAGTGGACTCTGCCAAAAAGCCAAAGTGGTAACTTAGAGCTACCCGAAAGATGGTGAGCTATATAATGCTCAAATGCACACAAGTCCTATGACTTGATGTAAGCAGGAGAGTTTTATTACGTACATACCGCCCTAGTCAACCCTGACCTTAAGGTACGACATTAAAGACGATGAATTATCTTTAATGGGTAAAGATTGCGGACAGACCTGAGAGCTTACCTTAGTGTTTGCTAGGTCGAGGAGGAGGACATCTCAAGATGTGTCTGATGTTTAAGTGCTGAAAAGCACAACATCAGGCACATCTTATTTTTGTCCAAGTCTACTCTGCATATCGACCCCCCTCTTGAAGCAAATCGTCGGCAAAGTCAAGACTTTAGGTCAACATAGGCCATATAATATATGGGTACCTGACCTAAGTATGTGGTCATACGGTCACCTTGGTGTCCTATGGTCCCTCCATACTTAGACTCACGTATGGACTTAGGTGTATACCTAATGTCTTCCTTGACGGTCCACTTAGGTGGGTGTTAAAAAGCTCGTCATGTACCCTATGGGTACGTGGTAACAAGTCTGGACTTAGCGATTTTTCTAAGTCCTGACCCCCCGTAAGATGGTGATATTTGACCTAAGTATGTGGTCATAGGGTCACCTTGGTGTCCTATGGTCCCTCCATACTTAGACTCACGTATGGACTTAGGTGTATACCTAATGTCTCCCTTAACGGTCCACTTAGGTGGGTGTTAAAAAGCTCGCCATGTACCCTATGGGTACGTGGTAACAAGTCTGGACTTAGCGATTTTTCTAAGTCCTGACCCCCCGTAAGATGGTGATATTTGACCTAAGTATGTGGTCATAGGGTCACCTTGGTGTCCTATGGTCCCTCCATACTTAGACTCACGTATGGACTTAGGTGTATACCTAATGTCTCCCTTAACGGTCCACTTAGGTGGGTGTTAAAAAGCTCGCCATGTACCCTATGGGTACGTGGTAACAAGTCTGGACTTAATTAAGTCCTGACACACGCGTAATGGTAGAGTCAGTACGGATTTGATATCCTCCAGACCGCCCTATATTATGATCGTTTGAAAGCTCGAACTTTACTACGGGGGATGTGATATTTTCCAGGGACTCTTCAAGTGAATCTCTGCGGTGACTTGCACTCATACAGGCACAGTATTGTGCTATGAGTGCAACCATTACTTTGATATCTCTTGGAAAGTTTGGAACGATATACACCATCGAACCTGTGTTAAAACGCCATAGAGAATCTGAATACTTCGTAAAAATAGTACGATAGATCATTCATTATTCTCTGCAATGGCTGCGACACTAACCGCCCTAGTGATCAACGTACCTTTAACTTTATAATAATAAGGGTGGTCAAAAGCTCCACAAATTATAAAGTGGCCTTCAGGGGTCTCTCACGAACTTTATCTAACACTGAATAAGTCAGGGAAGTCGTTTACTCGTGAGATAGGAATTCGTGGTCTGATAAGCCCGTTCTCCGAAACTACCCAATTATTACGAATAAAGTTAAAGAAAGAAATAAGCAACCTACAAAGTGCCGTAGGAAGAAGATGGCCGAACCCAATACAATAAAGGTGGGCCAGATCAACCTGGGCCGAGGTAGATTAGAAGCCTTGGAGCTCATGGACCTGATCTCGGACTCAACCTATTCATGTATACTAGGCCAGGAGCCGTATACCTCAGACTGTCGTGTCCAAGTACTTCCCCCGGGAAATACGCTGTACTGCAATAAAGAGACGCCAAAGAGTTTTATTTACTCTGAGGTACCAAACTCTACTATGCTAGTACAATCTCTCTCATGTCCAGAAATCACGGTTTGCCACTTTAAAGGGGCACTGGACTTCTACGTGATATCATGTTACTTCACGCGTTCGAAAGACCTTGCAGTCTCACTTACAAAGCTTGCAGAAGTGGTCACTTGTCTAGGAAATCACAAGATTCTCATAGGCGGCGACTTCAATGCAAAGTCGAGTATGTGGTACTCTAAGTCCAACGATGCACGTGGAGCCATGGTTGAAAACTTCTTGATGTCTCATGACTTACATGTTATTAATAGGCCGTGCTCTTTGTACACCTTTAGTACGGTAAATGGTAGTGATAACATCGACATAACACTGGTGAACAAATCACTTCTAGCCCATGTACTCGAATGGAGTGTAGAGTCGTGGATAACTGGTAGCGATCATAATATAGCAATTACGTATCTTAGTGAAGATACAAACAGGGTTCAGCAAATCCCAAGACCGAAATTCTCGATAAACAGGTTCACCAACTGGGGACCTTTTGATGCGTACATAGAGAAAGAAATAAAGTCTATGGAGTCCATAACCCTTGAAAATAACAAGGAAATAGACTCATATGTGACGGCTCTCACAAAGACTTTAAACAATGCTTGTGAGCAATTACGCGCGAATAGTGCTAAGGTGAACAGAAGGCACTTTACACTACCCAAAAAAGCGAAGGCACTTAAAAAGGAAGTGGCCTCTATTATGCTCTGGATGAGGAATAATAAAACTCATCCTGAATATGATGCCAAGAGGCAAGCGTACCGTAGGCTCAGGTACAAATACCGTCAACTCATAAGGAAAAGTTCATTACTTTCCTTTGAGAAACTCGTTAAGAAAAACGGGGCAAACCCATGGGGCAGGGTTTACAACCTCTTGACCGCGGGGCAGTCAGAGAGGTTCCTACGATCAGTCAAAATAGACATGTCGACTGATAACATCGACATAGACAAAAATGTTGATACCATTCTCAAGGCACTACTACCTGATGATGATCCGACAAAGGACACACAGGCACACAAATGTTTGCGAGCAGACGCAAATGAGGAATATGTGAATATTGATCATGTCGATGATCCCTTCTCAGTGGAGGAGGTTCACATAGCCCTAAAAGCAATTAGGATCGGAAGAGCCTCTGGAATGGATAATATTCCTCCAGAAGCAGTCAAGAGAGCGGTACTCAGCTGGCAACTGAGTACCAAAGACTATTCAGTGCGTGCCTTGCACAAGAATACTTCCCGATCGCTTGGAAACAAGCATCTGTACTGCTTCTCAAGAAAGAGAATGCAAAAGACCCAAATAGTCCGAAGGCGTATCGACCGATCTCGTTACTTTCATGTTTATCGAAACTTTTCGAAAATATGATAAGTGCGAGGCTTGAGAACCATATAGAAGTATGTGGAAAACAATATGGTTTTGTCAAGAGTCGAGACACCGAGCAAGCAATAAATTACGTACTTACGAAGTGCACCAGTACTCAGAAAAAATATGGGTGCCTGATAGCCCTTGACATATCAGGAGCATTTGACAATGCTTGGTGGCCAAGTATATCGGCCCACTTGCGTTTAAAGGGGCTAAACGCAAAGCTCTACTACTTATTGAAGAGCTTCTTCAGTGATAGACGTGCGGCTTACAGAGAAAACACCAACATCAACAAAGATGTTAACTTAGGTGTACCACAAGGATCAATATTAGGTCCTAAATGCTGGACATACATCCTTGATGGACTACTGTCAACCTTTGAACAGGAAAACACGGATATCGTAGCATATGCTGACGATACAGCATTACTTGTGTACGCAGACACAAGACAAGCACTTGAGCGAAGTGCTAACAGCGCATTGAGAAAATCCATGCCTGGGGCGAAACCAACAAACTAAGCTTTAATGCTGCAAAGAGCGAAGCTATTCTTCTTAAAGGGAATCTGAAAAGAAACCCAATAATAAGGATGCACAGTAACTCACAAACTATCCCTTTCAGAGATGAGTTAACATATCTGGGAGTCAGACTCGATAAGAACTTGTCCTTAATGAGTCATGTTCGAGCGGTAACAGAGCGGGCGAAATCGTTATTTTCTAAATTCCGTAGGGTAGCTCTAACGGAATATGGTCTAGACAAGTACAACTGTCTTAGAATAATTTATAAAGGAGTATTTGTACCCATGGTTGCGTATGCATCCTCAATATACATGTACTCACGAAGACCAAGCAGCTTAGTTAAAGTGCTAAGATCAGCACAAAACTTTGCTTTAAAACTTGGCTCAGAACATGGGCAACATCATCGTTGCTCACAAACACCACCATAGCGGGTGAACTACCTCTAGAGCTTGAAATCTTGAGGAGAGGATTGCGGTGGCGTCAGAGAAACCCAAATACTCTCTGTGCTAAGTTAGAAAGCTTGAACTATCACAGTACTGCGGAGTAACACTGACAGATGCAGATATCTGTCACACTGACACGGACAGTGCTGTGTTACAAGTTGCAGAGGAGCAGTGGACTAATCTGACCTCGGAACCCATAAAGAGTTTCATTCCAACTAGACCATCTGCAGGGCCTCTGATTAACAACCGTAAGTGCGAGCTATGGTGGCTTATAACAGGACATGGACCCTTCCGATCCTATCTAAGGAGGTTCCATCCTAATAAATACGATTCAGAGCTTTGTCCCACATGCTCGAAGTTGCAAGACCCATTACACTGTTTGTTCGACTGCAAAGCACTAGACGGTCCTAGGGAACTGTTGAAGATAGCTGTCGAAGGGAAAGGCTACGACTGGCCCGTGACCCCCGAAACACTCATCTCGACAGAACTAATGGCTCCACTTGGTGAATTTGCTTCGACGACATGTAATAAATTGACCATTGAGAACAAGTCCATAGACAGTCTTGATACCTGCGATTGAAACGAAAATTTGAAACGATATACACTAAATTTGCCATTATATAGAGTAATAGGGTTTTAACACACTACGTAAAATATTTACGATAGTTGAAGCACATTAATGTGCAACAGTCTAGGGGCGTGAACAGCCCTAGAGATATACGAGGTTCGCTAACTCTGACTAGAAATCTCATTGACAAGAAAGGCCCACACCTATGAGCGAACAGTCTCAAGCTTGCGATATCTGCAAGTAAAGATAGAGGACATTGACACGGAACAGATCCCTGGGTACATGAACCGATTACAAACCCAAACATGACGAGCTCTCAAAGGGACTATCTCTCCTCCACTCGATCTTGCTAACAAAGTTCCCGGAACTGTCCTTCATTAGTAATAGTGGTTAGAGAACTCACTCCCAAGATTGAGGTTCCCAACAGCCATGTGCCCTGTAGCTGGACGAGCTGTCTCAACTCTGAGTTCGCGTCCAAATACTGTCCCTAACTACTATCTAGCGAAACCACAGCCAAGGGAACGGGCTTGGCAAAATCAGCGGGGAAAGAAGACCCTGTTGAGCTTGACTCTAGTCTGACTTTGTGAAGAGACATGAGAGGTGTAGCATAAGTGGGAGC